>NW_026020371.1:1746148-2008141 GCF_900185275.1 Solanum verrucosum
AGTTTATTTTCTTTAGTATGTTCATGATCATGCCAGCAGGGTTAGCTTGGGATCACTTGTGGTCCTAGGTCCCGTGTCCGCGTCTTGGGGGTAGCTTGGGGCGTGACATCCATAGTGCCATTAGAGAGTGTGGCCGTGAAAGATAGCCTTTCATATGAGGATGTACCAGTTGAGATTCTCGATCGTCAGGTTACAAGGTTGAGAAACAAAGAAGTCGCTTCAATGAATGTTTTGTGGAAGAGTCAGTCTGTAGAGGGAGATACTTGGGAAGCAGAAGTAGCCATGAAGTCCAAGTATCCTCACCTCTTTCCTTCCGATTCCATTCCAGCTTGAGGTAATAGTTCCTCATCAGTTTTTTAGTCATTCATGCCTAAATTCAGTCTTAGAATCATGTTCCTTCAGTTTGTACTTGCATTTTCAGCATATTTGCATGTTCTTGGAACTCAGTTCAGTTTGAAATTCAATTCTCAGTGTTTAGTGGTAGGGATTGCAGCCCTCTCCCTCTATTTCAGCTAGTTTAGTCTTCATTCGAGGACGAGGGGTCCCAAGGGGGAGATAATGTAACACACCGTATTCGAATTAGGCCAAAAATGCAGATTTTGAGAAGTTGCAGGTGCAACTTACGGTCACCATCCACGGGCCGTGGTCAGACCACGGCCCGTGCTGGTGGTCCGTGATTCACCAGTGCAACCCCTCCTCAGCCAAGCTCAGAAAAATCGGCTAAGTCTCGACTCACGGACAGACCCACGGTCCATAGATCAGACAATGGTCTGTGGTCTATGTCCGTGGATCAAGACCTCATTTACCCAGCCTCTGACACAAACTACGGTCGACCAATATAGACCAACAATCGATCCACGGTCCGTAGGTCTGATCGTAGATGAGGATTAGCAGCCAGTTAGCTGAAAATTATAGATAGGTCAACTTCAGATAGTCATAACTCTTGGTACAAAATAAATTATGTGTCCCATGACCAATGGTTATATAGATAATTGAATTATCTTTCCAACGTCACTGAATTTGTTAAATTCCAACATCCGAGTAAAATGTTATGCTTGTTTTAGTGAAGCCCTGTCGGGCAGACTCGACCTACGGACCCAATCGACGGACCATAGATTGAGTGACGGACCGTAGGTCTATTCCATCAGTCACTCCGACAGCAGTTAAGTCAGGGGTCTTTTGGTCTTTTCCTATTTCGTTTAACCCCTAAGATACGTCGTTTAGACCCTAAATCATGAGGTTTTAATCAGTTTAAGCCTGGAAACATATCTAGAATTTACCTTAGTCAAAATCATTAATCAAAACTTAGAAAATTAGAATCAAGAGAGGAGAAAAAGGTCAAGAACCCTAGTTCAAGAACGCAAAAAAGGTTCCATCAGTTCCAGCCCCGATATCGAAAGATTTCTCCGTGGAATTCGTCACCAGGTATGTGGGATTTCACTAGTGGGTTCCTTTCGCCCATTAGGTCCCTAGAATTCAGTCAGATTCTTGATTCTATGAATATGAATAGACCTAGGGTTCTAGAATTCCAACAGATCTTCATGAATTAGTTATTTTAAAGTTCCAAATCAGACTATCATGTTATTGCTCAGCTTATTGCATGAATTTCAGAACCCTAGCTATGTATTTCTTTAGTGCTTGAATTACACATGGTAGGTCAGATATTTCAGTATCTAGTTATACATGCCTCAGTTCATCAATGCATCATTATCAGATTAATTGTTGCATTCTCAGTTTGCATGTTCAGTTTCGAGCTATCCAGTATTTACAGAAATTCAGTCATAACCAGTTAACCACTTAATTCATTTGGAGTAGCATAATACCGAGTTGGACTAGGGTTCAGCGTACCCATATAGTCCCAGAACTACGAGCCACGTAGGTGTAAGTCCCATTTGTGGGAAAAATCAGTTTTGTGATCACGCCAATATGCCTCTATACCTCTGGCAGGGTATATTGGGTCCTCTCGATGGGGCGTATACATCGGACTCTACATTTAACTCATGTGGTTTTATGTCGGTTATTAGTAGCTCCCACAGTTTAGTCAGACTCTTTAGCATTGACCATATTTCAGTACAGTCAGTATTTAGTCTCAGCATGTTATAAATTTGGTCCCTGCATTCAGTTAGCTCAGTATTCAGTATCTATATCATGTCCAGATTATTCCATTGCTTTATTGCTTTGTTCAGTTATATGTTATTTCAGCTTTACTCTATCATGCATGCTCAGTACCTTTCAAGTACTGACGCATACGTGCGCTACATCTTCTCATGATGTAGGTTCAGGTTCTCAGCATCCAGATCAGGCTTAGATCGGTTCCCGATCTCCAGTTCACTAGCATAAATGGTGAGTCCTTATTCTTCGAGGACTAGTGACATGTTTATCTTTATCGCTTTTAGTCTTTAGTTTCAGTTTTGCTACACCTAGTTGGGGCATGTCCCAACATTTCTAGTCAAATTAGAGGCTTATTTCAGACATAGTTAGATTCAGCTTAGTATTTTGAGTTTGATATTTCTTTTGTATTAAACTCTCAGATTTGATATATTCTGTTATAGTATATGGGTATTCCCCATCTCTTCATTTTATTTATAAATTAGCTTCTGCATCAGTTTATTATCTTTAGTATGCTCATGGTCATGCCAGCAGGGTTAGCTTGGGATCACTTGTGGTCCTAGGTCCCGTTTCCGCGTCTCGAGGGTAGCTCGGGGCGTGACACGATGCCCTTAAGTATTGAAATAAAAAATTGGGCCCTCCGAAATGCAAGGAAGACTCATCAAAACTCTCAAAGGGGAAGTGCAAAGTGATCTCAACGAAGTGCCTGATGATCCCGAACACCTGTATCTGCATCATAAAAAATATAGGTCGAATGACATCAGTACATTGAATGTACGAGTATGTAATATAGTCGAACTGAAATAGCCAAATGAAAGGACTCCAATAGATATAAATACATGTTCAACTGTATGTAAAGAAATAAAGGAGTGAAAACATTTAAAATTTACAAATTCTTACTCATCTCTGAATTGAACATATTAAGTGATATGATAAAAATACATTTTTCCTCTATTTGGGAGATTCTCTAATCGACAACCATCACTATGAGCAATGTGATGATACATCTTCTCGGCCACACTATCAGAAATTTCCTATATCTTGTCGAGATATATAATATCTCAACTAAGTGGATCGACTAAAGCTCTGCTTGAAAGCAATAAAGAGTCGTCTAAAAAGTATATTCCTTTACCCATGTTGGCTACATGGTTTATGAGGAATGTGAGTTGTCTAAACTCATCCCCCTATCGATACTCAATACTACTCCCAATATATATATATATATATATATATATATATACACACACACACACACACTCACTCATGCTCAAGTATTAATACTTTTTCTCTGTTTTGAGGTAATTACTCAAAAGATCCTCTTTAAGAGGCAATGTCTCAATTATCTCTAGAAACTCCTTTAAATCTTTATGAAAATCAAAGCTCTCTTTCTCAATGTAAAAATGATACATTTGGGAATTAATTAGTCCCCTCATACTTAACTCAAAATCAATCTTTAAACTCTCATCAAAACTTGTCTTTACTTTCTCATAAATCATTTTAAGACAAAAATGTTTACTTAAAAGGATTCTCAATACTAACTTAGTAATAACTCAACAATATGGTTCATGCTGAAAAATAGACATGAACAATGAACTCACAAATCTCAACGCAAGATATAGCAACTCAATAATCAAGAAGTAGAATTTAGAACTCAATAACGAAATCATCTAAAAAATTATCAACACTAAGTATGTAACCCTAGATTACTCTTTACTGATAGAATGTAGATGTAGGGCATGAGTACGAACTCATTCTATCAATATGGGTAGTCTTACATACTAGGAAGAATAAAGTTCTTGGCAAAATTGGTGAAAACTTGAAGAACACTTGAACCCCTAGATTTCTCCTCTTCGATCTTATCTCTAAGACTTGGAAGCATTGATGAATGTAAATGGATTAATTAACACTATTTAAACCCTTAACTAGGAGTAAAAAAGTAGTGGTTTAGGCTTAGAAGAGGTGGAAAAAGACTAAACTACTCCTCTTAAAAACTGATGAAAACCTCTTACGGGTCCATCTATGATTCGTGGTTTGATCTACAGAACGTAGATCCCATACGTGGTATTTATATTAAATTTTAAGCCTCAAAATTTCATTTTATGGGTCCAATATACGACCCATAGAAATTCCTACGAGTTATAGATCCAATCTGTAGAACTCATACAACTTTTCAAGCTCAAAAGTCCATTCTACGGGTCCAAACTACAGCCTCTAGAATTTCCTACGACCGGTAGAATGGATCCGTAGGAATTGGACCACAAAAACTTAATCTCTAAGATTTTACTATGACTTGACAATACGGGTAGTAATCTATCTATGGCCCGTAAAATGGTGTTGTAGTTCAAAAGCTTGCAAAACTCTAATCTAATAGTCTCTAGTAATTTGATTGTAACTTTTTACTCCAAACTCGAAATTAGTCTAACTTTATGGTGTTGGAAAGAGAACTCATAGACATTTAATTTGATAGGTAATGGGTCACGTAGTTCATTTTGTGCTGAGAGATATGCTCATTTACAATTGACCTAAGTAGAATCTTATGTCAAAACTTAATTGATAAGGAAGCTTTCAACTCAACTTTATGCTAGGAGGTTCTAGTGACCTTAATTCATATTAAAATCCATTATCACACTAAATAATTGACCTTACCGCCTAAGGAAAATTTAATAATCACCTGATACAGCCTTACAAAAAAATTAAGAATAGTTTGGGCCTTAGCTTGAAATTTGCAGAGTGTTACATTTCACTATGTGTTTTTCGCTTGTTAAGCGCAAATGAGCGGACCATATTGTCATGAACCGAGTCTAGACCTTGGATGTGGCCAGCACTCGAGAACCATTGTTGGTCCCCAAGCTAACCCTCATCTTGGCTGACTACAAGCGGAAGACTAAGTCAAGCATACATCAACTTAAAACTGAATTAAATTCATTAAACTCAAATACTCAACTCATAAAGTCTGAAAAATACTCAATATATATATACTTATAGTTTGTAAAACAACTCAAAAGAAAGTAAATACTGAAAGACTCCTCGACTCTGTCTATCTATGAAGCCTATACTATTACAGAAGAATATCGGGACAAGACCCACGATATCTTAAAACTACTAACTATAAGGTAAAGGTGAAGTCCACCGGAATATAAGAAGGTTCACCAAAGCTAACCGCAATGTAAATTGACATCAAGGAAACGTTTGTTGATGATCTTGACCACCTAGATCTGCATCAAACAATGCAGGTCAAATGACATCAGTATATTGAATGTACGAGTATATGATAAGGTTAGAGTAAACAATTAACTAGCTTGAATGACTGAAAGCAATAACTAACTGAGCTGACCAGGCTTAAAGAAATACTCACCTCAACTCAACTCAATACAAAGTAACCATGATAGATGCAATATTTAAAACATTATAAAACAGGAGATAAAACTTGATGTTGTATAAAAAAATATAATAAAATACTCTTTACTCTTATTTGGGAAATTCTCTAACCGAAAACCATCACAATGAGTTACGTGATGATACAACATCTCACCCACACTTCCATAATTGTATTATACCTTGTCGGGGTATAGGACACCTCAAATAAGTGGATCCACTAAGCTCTACTCGAAGGCACTTAGGATTCATCTAAAAAGTATGATCTTGTACCCATGTTGGCATACATAGTTTATGAGGAATGTGAGTTGTATGAACCCATCCCTATATCGGTGCTCAATACTACTCCTAATAATACATACGCATTCTTAATGTTTAAAAATATACTCTTCCTCTAGTTTGAGATGATTTCTCAAACTATCCTCTTAAAAGAGGTAACTGCTGTTGAAATATCTTTGAACTCATAACACATTTAGAAATCAAAGTTTCTCTTTTATCAATGTAAAAATTCATACCTTTGGGATTACTTAGTTCCTTATACTCTTACTCAATTCATACTTGAAAACTCATTCTAAAAAATATATCAAATTCATAGTGTGATATGATCATTGATGACGCGGGAAGTCATACTGCATAAACATTGATGGTATATCTAGATACCATACTGCTTGAACATTAATGACATACTCAATTGTCATACTAATCATGTTTTAGAAACTCTTTCTCAAAACTCATATTTACTTCCTCAAAAACTCAGTTTAAAACTCAAGTTTGGCTTTAAAAAGTTTCTCAAGATTTATAACTCAATTCATAGGGTTCATGCGGAATTATGGACATGAACGACTCAACTCAAGGATCTTAATAGAAATTTGGAAACTCAGTACTCAGATCTCAAGAACTCAAAAACTCACAGATTCAAGAACTCGGAACTCAGAACTCAACGATATTACTCCTCTCAAGAATACTTAATTCATAGAGTTCATGTGGAATTATGGACATGAACGACTCAACTCAAGAATCTCAAAGATAATATATAACTCATTAGTATAACTATTCTCATTCTCATACTTACTTTCTCAGTTCTTAGTTCAAAACTATGGTTGATTTCAAAAGAATTCTCAAATTTGACTCAAATGCCCCTCTTGAACTTTCCTTTTAGTCTCTCTTTAATTGGAAATGTAATTTAAGAGATACTATTAGGATATGTAGGATCTTTAAATGATTATGAAGACTTAAAATAGTTAATATCAAGGAAAGAACGAACACCCAATTCAAAGGAACAGATACGGAACGAAGAGCGGAGAAGAAAGAGGTCGGATGACCCTGGCGTATCGGTGGCTCATCGCACCATCGCCCAAAGTACTTGGAGTACTTTAAGATGCACTGCTAGCTCATTTCCCAACTCTCCTAGCTCTATGGGGGCGCATTGCTCCACCCCAAACCCAGGAATCCGACAAATTTTCTTGTTAAATTTTAGGTTCTAACTCGTCTAGAATCGATTGGTTTCTTCCAAACTCTCTTTGATTAGTAAACCCAACACAAATTCATTGAAATCTCACTCAAATTCTATCAACAAACACCACTTTTTTGCAAGACCCTCAAGAACTCAAAACCTTCATTGATAAAGAATGGGGCTAAAACTCAAGAACTACTCAAGAATCTTCACATAAACGATTTCATGAATGAATTAATGGAAGAACTAACGAACAAGTCCATCGCTACGGGAAACCTCACATTCCTGGAAAGAACCATGTTCTTGGAGAAACTCAAAGAATCTTGAAGAACGCTTGAAAACCTCATTTTTGTCCTCTTGAAACCTCGATCTAAGAACCCTAAGTGTTTTTAACGTAAATGAGTATTTTAAAATATGATTAAACCCTTAATTGGGTCAGGAAAAATGTGTTAATACAAGTGGGGAAAAAGAAAAGACCAAAATACCCTTTCCTAAAATGAATGGAAAGCCTAAAAATGAGAGGCTTCACTCAAACGGGCATAACTTTTTACTCAGAATTTCAAAATTAGAAAACTTGGTGACATTGGAAAGAGAACTCAGACACCTTTGATTTGACAGGTCATGGGCCACTTGAATCTTTATGTGTTAAAAAGTATGGTCAATTGAAGTTGACCCAAGAAAAATCTCATAGTGCAACTCAATCGAAAATAAAGTTTTCAACTCAACTTTATGCTAAGAGATTCTAGTGACCTTAACATCTAAGAAAAAATAGAATCTGTAACACCTCCAATTTTAGAAAATAGAAAACGAATGCAGCTTTCCAGACCTGGTACAAGAACAACGGAAGCCACCGATGGTCTGTGGTCTGAAAAACGGTCAGTAGGTTGGGTCCGACGCTAGGCACCAAATATTAATGGTCTCTGGCCCCACCCACGGTTGACCAAGACGGTCCGTGGTTGGACCTACGGACCGTAGGTGAGGGTCAGAAGCCAATTGGAGGAAATTGGTTGTTGGGTCAACTTCAAACGGTCATATCTTTTAGCAAATAATGAATTAGGTGGCCCATAGTCTATCAAATGAAAGATGATAGAAATTTCATCTTAGAGTAAAAGGTTATGCTCATTTTAGTGAAGTCCTTTCGGGCAGAGCTTGACCGACGACCCCTGCCGACTGTCCGTAGGTCCCTCCATGGATGACCTTCGTCAGCTTTTAAGTTAGGGTCATTTAGGTATTTTTCCTATGAGTTAGGGCCCTTAAACTACGTTGTTGAATGCCTAAACTACGTCGTTTTACTCAATATAAGCCTTAATAACTTAGTCAGACATACCCAGAACCTTTATTCTCCAAAACTTATAAAAATTAGAGGAAAAAAGGGAAGCAAGAGGCGCCAGCTTCCCCAAGAACAACCAGAAGGTTTCATTCAAGTTCCAGCCCCGAAATCAAAGGATATTTCCATAGATTTTGTCACCAGGTATGTGGGATTTCACTAGTGGATTCCTTTCGTCCACTAGGTCCCTAGAATTCAGTCAGACTCTTGATTCCCTATATCTTGTTAAGACCTAGGGTTTCTAGAAACTTTAGATATTTGTTGTGATTTAGTTGTTATAGTGTTCCTAATCGAATTATCATATTTTCTTGGAATCGTTGTTAAATTCCTTGTATGAAACTCAGAACCAATAGTTGTGTGGTTTCTTTTAGTTCATAAAATGCACTTGCTAGGTCAGTAAAACAGATAATCATGCTTCAATTTTCGAATGTCACATTATTAGATATAATTATTACATTCTCAAATTTTACATGTCAGTATTTTGAGTTATTCAGCATTTCAATATTTTAGTCATAATGTGTCATATACATATTCAGTGGGGAGTAGACTTAAAAATGAGTTGGACTAGGGTTCACCGTACCCATATAGTCCCAGAACTACATGCCCCCATAGGTTTATAAGTACCCTCACTGGGCATCTGATTTAGTGATCACGCCAGTCATGCCTTTATACCCCTGGCAAGGTATATTGGGTCCTCTTGATGGGGCGTATAAATCGGACTTCACGTCTAGCTCACGTGGTTTTATGTCGGTTAATAGTAGCTCCTATAGTCAGACTCTAGTGCATTTGACCAAGTTTTCAGTTATATTTCAGTATTCAGTCTCAGCATGTCATGTCATTGCATTCAGTTCAGTTCATTTCAGTATATTTCAGTATTTACATTATGTCAGATTATTTCATTGCTCAGTTATACTTTGTTCAGCTTACATATTTGTTCAGTTATATTCTATATCCTGCATGCTCAGTACATTCCAAGTACTGACACATTTCATGATGTAGGTTTAGGTCCTCAGCATTCAGATCACACATAGATTGATTCTCGATCCATACTCAGCAGTATCAGTGGTGAGTCCTCATACTTCCAGGACAATAGACATGTTTTCCATTTCAGTATTTTATTTCAATTTCATTTTTGCTAGGGTTAGCTGGGACATGTCCCATCAACTCTAGGCAGTTAGAGGCCACACTTTTTTTGCTGTATACCCCATCCATCCTTCGGAGGTGGAAGAAAGGGTACCCTTTTCATACATAGTATTAGATTCAGCTTTAGTTTTGAGTGAATGTTCAGTATCATTAAACTCTTAGTAGTTTTTATATATTCAGATCAGTATTGGGTATTCCCCATCTTTCACTTATCAATTGATTTATCTTCCGCATAGTATCTTTTGTTCAGTTGTTTTAGTATGCTTATGATATGCCAACTCAGGGCTAGCTTGGGGTCACTCGTGATCCTAGGTCTGATGTTTACGTCAAGGGGTAGCCTCAGGGTTTGACAAACTTGGTATCAGAGCATTAGGTTTAAGAGTCCTAGGATATCTCAAAGCCGCACTAAATAGAGTCTCTTTCATGGGTGTGAAGTGCACCACATCTATGAGGGGAAGGCTACAAAGTGTTTTAAGAAAAAACTTCACTTTCTGTGCTACTCTTATCGTGCCTGAGGTATGATCCAATTTCTCATTTATAATCCATCGTTATGTGTTTCAGATCATGCCTCCTCGTAGAGCTTACACAAGGAATTCTAATGCGCGCAATGCTAATGCAGTTACTTCAGTCCTAGACCTTGAGGTTACGAATGCAGAATTTCAGAATGTGATCCAGTTTTTGGCTCAGAATGTAGCCAACCAGAACAATCAGCAACTCCAGTTCCTACTAACACAAGTGGTGGATTAGTGAATGCTAGAGTTCGAGATTTTGTTAGGATGATTCGCCTGAGTTTTTAGGGTTGCAAGTTGGTGAGGACCCACAGAACTTCATTGATGAGGTCAAGAAAATCTTTAAACTGATGCAAATGACCGGTAATGATAGGGTTGAGTTGGCATCCTACCAGCTTAATGATATGGCTCACATATGGTTCACTAAGTGGAAAGAAAATAGAGGTGTGGATGTAGCTCTTATGACTTGGGAGTGTTTCACCGAAGCTTTTGGACAGGTTCTTCCTGAGAGAGTTGAGGGAGGCTAACGCTCAAGAATTCATGAATTTGAGGCAAGGTACCATGTCAGTTCAAGAGTACACACTTAAGTTCACCTAGCTCTCCAGGTTTGCTCCACACATGGTTGCCGATCCCAAGGTACAAATGAGTAAGTTTCTATATGGGGTATCCAACTTGGTGAAAACAGAGTGCAGGAATGCTATGTTGTTAGAGGATATGAATATCTCTAGGCTTATGACTCATGCTCAGCAGGTTGAGGGGGATAAGCATACGGAACTGGCTAAGGACAGCAAGAAAGCTAGAATATGGAACTATGAATACTCTCAGTAGAAATTGGGTGGTGGAAATTGCTCACAGTTTCAACAAAGATCTTCAGCCCCAACATTTTCATCAGCTAGTGCTCTATCCCCCAGGTTTCGATAGGATCATAAAGGTAGGGCATCATGCTCTAAGTCTCAACGGAGTACTTCAGGTAACATGACCTACTCGACTTGTCCAAAGCGTGGTAAGAACCATCTGGGCTAATTTCACGATGTTTTGGGTGTGGTCAGTCTGGCCATAGGTTGAAAGATTGCCCTTCTAGCAGGCAGGGGCAATGAGGCAACAATAATAGGGCTCAGTCTACAGTTCTAGCAGGTTGCCCAACTAAGCAGGGTGCTTCATCTCGTACAGGAGGCGGTCAATGCCAGAACAACTTATATGCTCTCCACGCTCTCCAGGACCATGATGATTCTCCTGATGTGGTCACTGGTACGTCACGAGTCTTTCATTTAGATATTTATGGATTGTTAGATACAAGGGATACTCTTTCCTTTATAACACCCTATATAGCAATAAACTTTGGTATCAATCCAGAAACTCTCTCAGAACCCTCCTCAGTCTCTACTTCAATTGGTGACCCAGTTATAGCTAGACGGGTATACAAAAATTTCCTTGTCACAGTCTCTCAAAAATCACCTCAGCAGATCTTGTAGAGTTAGAAATGGTAGATTTTGATATCAGTCTAGGCATGAATTGGTTACATTCTAGTTATGCCGCAATCGATTGTAGAACTACAATCATTCAGTTTTAGTTTCCAAACTAACCAGTCTTAGAATGAAAACATAGTAGCTCAGTACTTGTAGGTCGATTATCTCTTACCTTAAATCCAGAAAGATGATCTCTAAAGGGTACATCTATCATCTTGTTGGGTTAATAATTCAAGCTCTGAAATCCCAACTCTGGAGTCAGTCCCAGTAGTAAATGAGTTTCCAGAAGTGTTTCTAGAAGATCTCCCCGGAGTCCCTCCTGAAAGGGAAATCGACTTTGGAATTTATCTCCTCCCAGATACCCAGCCCATTCAGATTCCTCTTTACAGAATGGCTCCAGCTGAGCTTAAGGAATTGAAAGAACAGCTGAAAGACCTTCTAGATTAGGGCTTCATCAGACCTAGTATCTCTCTATGGGGTGCTCTAGTGTTGTTCGTGAAAAAGAAAGATGGTTCTCTTAGAATGTGCATCGACTATCTTCAGCTGAACAAAGTCACAGTCAAGAATAAGTAACCTATCCCCAGGATTGATGACTTGTTCGACCAGTTTTATGGTGCTAGTCATTTTTCAACGATAGACCTCAAATCTGTTATCATCAACTCAGAGTCAGAGATAGTAACATCTCGAAAATAGCCTTCAGGACTCGATATGGTCATTATGAATTTGTAGTTATGTCATTTTGACTAGCCAATGCTCCTGCTGCTTTCATGGACTTAATGAACATGTTGTTCAAGAAATATTTGGACTTGTTCGTTATCGTCTTTATTGATGATATCTTCATTTACTCTAGGAATGAGAAGGATCATGTGACTCGTCTGAGAGTGGTTCTGCAAACTCTCAAAGATCGCCAGCTATTAGCTAAGTTCAGCAAATGTGAGTTTTGGTTGCAATCAGTTGCTTTCCTTGGTCGTATGGTATCTAGCAAAGGAATTCGAGTGCATTCTCAGAAAATAGAGGTAGTGAAGCAATGGCCCAGACCTACCTCTCCAATAGATATCTGAAGTTTCTTAGGTTTGGCTAGTTGCTACCGGAGATCCATTGATGGATTTTCATCCATAGCTTCCCCATTGACCAAGTTGACTTAGAAAAAAGGTTAAGTTTCAGTGGTCAGATGAGTGTGAGAAGAGTTTCTCAGAATTGAAAACTAGGTTGATTACAACTCCCATTTTGACTCTACCAGATGGTTCAAATGGTTATGTGATCTATTGTAATGGATCCAGAGTCGTCCTAGGTTGTGTGTTGACACAGCGAGGTAAGGTTATAACTTATGTTTCTAGACAGCTTAAAGTATATAAGAAGAACTACCCAATTCATGACTTTGAGCTTGCAGCCATATTATTTGCCCTAACGATTTGGAGACAATACTTGTATGGTGTTCACATAGATGTGTTCACAGATCATAAAAGCCTCCAGTATATGTTCACCCAGAAAGAGTTGAATCTTCGCCAGATGAGATGGCTTGAATTCCTCAAAGCCTATGATATGAATGTGCTTTATCATCCTGGTAAGGCAAATGTAGTAGTTGATGCTCTCACCATACTGTCTATGGGTAGTAGTCGATGCTCTCAGCATATTGTCTATGGGTAGTGTAGCACATGTTAAGGAAGAAAAGAAACAATTATAAAAAGATGTTCACCGGCTTGCTCGCCTAGGAGTTTGCCTTACAAACACATCAGATGGTAGTGTGATAGTTCAGAATAGATTAGAATCTTCATTGGTAGCAGAGGTTAAGGAAAAACAAGATAGTGATCCTATACTACTCTAGTTGAAGGGTGCAGTTCATCACCAGAAAATTGAAGTTTTCTCCTAAGGGGAAGATGGTGTGCTTCGTTACCAGGGTCGCTTATGTGTTCCTAAAGTGGGTGAGTTAAGGCAACAGATCCTTATAGAAGCCTATAACTCCAAGTATTCTATTCATCCAGGTGCCACTAAGATGTACCGTAATCTGTGGAAAGCCTTTTGGTGGAACGACATGAAGAGGGACATAGCAGATTTTGTGGCTTAGTGTCCTAATTGTCAACAGGTTAAGGTTGAACATCAAAAACCCGGAGGTATGACCCAAGATATTAACATTCCTACATGGAAGTGGGAAGTGATAAACATGGACTTCATTATGAGCTTACCTTGTACTCGTAGACATCATAACTCCATTTGGGTGATAGTAGACAAGTTACTAAGTCTGCTCACTTCTTGGCTGTCAAGACTACAAATTCAGCAGAGGACTACGCTAAACTCTACATTAATGAGATAGTCAAGTTACATGGGGTTCCCATTTGTATCATTTCAGAAAGAGGTCTCCAGTTTACCTCTCATTTCTGGAAATCGTTTCAGAAAGGTCTTGGTACTCGGGTGAATTTCAGCACAACATTTCATCCACAGACGGATGGTCCGGCAGAGTGTACCATTCAGACCTTAGAGGACATGTTGAGAGCTTGCGTGTCGATTTCAAGGGCAGTTGAGATGATCACCTACCTCTCATAGATTTCACCTATAACAATATCTACCATTCCAGTATTCAGATGGCCCCTTATGAGGCATTATATGGGCGTAGGTGCAGATCTCCAATTTGTTGGTTTGAAGTAGGTGAAGCAACATTGATTGGGCCAGATTCGGTTTATGAAGCTATGGAAAAAGTTCAGCTCATCAGAGATAGACTTAAGACTACTCAGAGTCGTCAGAAGTCCTATGTAAATGTAAGGAGAATGGACTTAGAGATTGATGATTGGTTTTTCCTGAAAGTTTCGCCTATGAAGAGGGTGATGAGATTTGGCAAGAAAGGGAAGCTCAGTACTAGATATGTAGGTCCAGAATCCTGAAAAGGGTTGGTAAGGTAGCTTAAGAGTTAGAGTTGCCAGCAAAACTAGCAGCGGTTCATCTAGTCTTTCACATTTCCTTGTTGAAGAAGTGTGTGGGTGATCGGGCATCCATAGTACCATTAGAGAGTGTGGATGTGAAGGATACTCTCACTTATGAAGAGGTGCTAGTTCAGATTCTTGACCATTAGTTTCGTAGGTTGAGAAATAAAGAAGTCGCTTAAGTGAAGATTTTGTCGAGGAGTCAGTCTGTAGAGGAAGCTACTTGGGAAGCAGAAGCAGCCATGAAGGCCAAGTATCCTCATCTCTTTCCTCCCAATTCCGTTTCAACTTGAGGTAATAGTTCCTCTCCAGTATCTCAGTTTACTCTTGCGTAAATTCAGTCTTAGTATCATATTCCTTTAGTTGTTCTTGCATTTCAGCATATTTGCATGTTCTTGGAACTCAATTCAGTTAGATATCAGTTTCTAGTACTTAGTGGTAGGTATTGCAGCTCCTTCCCTCCATACACAGCTTGTTTAGACTTCATTTGAGGATGAATATTCCCAAGGGGAAGATATAGTAACACCTCAGATTTGAGAAAACAGAAAAAAATGCAGCTTTCCAGACCTGGTACAAGAACCACGGAAGCCACCAATGGTCTGTGGTCTCTGACACATGGTCCATAGGTGGTGTCCATCATTGGGCACCAAATATTTATGGTCTCTGACCCCACCCACAGTCGACCAGGACAGTCCGTGGTTGGACCTACGGACCATAGGTGATGGTCAGCAACCAATTGGAGGGAATTGGTTGTTGGGTCAACTTCAAACAGGCATATCTTTTAGCACAGAATGAATTACGTGGCACATGACCTATCAAATAAAATATAATTGAATCCTCTTTCCATCGCCACCAAGTTTGCAAAAATCTCATCTCGGAGTAAAAAGTGATGCTTGTTTTAGTGAAGCCCTATCGGGCAGAGCTTGACCTACGACCCCTACCGACGGTTGGTAGGTCAACCGATGGTCCGTAGGTCCCTCCGTGGATGACCTTCGTCATCTTTTAAGTTAGGGTCATTTAGTTATTTTTCCTATGCATTGGGGCCCTTAAACTACGACGTTTAATGCCTAAACAAAGTCATTTTACTAAGTTTAATCCAAATAACTTAGTCAGACATACCTAGAGCCTTTATTCTTCAAAATTCATCAAAAGTAGAGAAAATAGACAAGAAAGAGGAACCAGCTTTCCCAAGAACAACTAGTAGGTTTCCTTCAAGTTCCAGCCCCAAAATGGAAGGATTTTTCTGTAGATTTTGTCACCATGTATGTGGGATTTCACTAGTAGATTCCTTTCGTCCACTAGGTCCCTAGAATTCAGTCAGACTCTTGATTCCCTATATCCTGTTTAGACATGGGGTTTCTTGAAAACATAGATATATTTTGTGATTTGGCTATTATAGTGTTCCTAATCAAATTATCGTGTTTTCTTGGAATCATTGTTAAATTCCTTGTATGAAACTCAGAACCCTAGTTGTGTAGTTTCTTTTAGTTCATGAAATGCACTTGCTAGGTCAGTAAAAAAGATAATCATGCTTCAGTTTTCGAATGTCAGATTATCAGTATATAATTGTTACATTCTCATATTTTGCATGTTAGTAGTTTAAGCTATTCAGCATTTTAGTCATAATGTGTCATATACATATTCAATTGGGAGTAGACTTAACACCGAGCTAGAATAGGGTTCGGCATACCCGTATAGTCCAGAACTATGTGCCCTCGTAGAATTATAAGTCCTCTCAATGGGCATCAGATTAGGGATCACGCCAGTCATGCCTTTATACCCATGGCAAGATATATTGGGTCCTCTCGATGGGGCCTATACATCAGACTGCAAGTTTAGCTCACGTGGTTTTATGTCGGTTAATAGTAGCTCTCACAGTCAGACTCTAGTGCATTTGACCAGGTTTTCAGTATTATTTCAGTATTCAGTCTCAGCATGTCATGTCATTGCATTCAGTTCAGTTCATTTCAGTATTTACATTATGTTCAGATTATGTCATTGCTCAGTTATGCTTTGTTTCGCTTACATATTTGTTCAGTTATATTCTGTATCATGTATGCTCAATACATTCCAAGTGTGGATGCATACTCTGCTCTACATCCTTTCATGATGTAGGTTCAGGTCCTCAGCATTCAGATCACACGTAGATCGATTCTCGATCCATACTTAGTAGTATTATTGGTGAGTCCTCATACTTCATGGACAATAGACATGTTTTCCATTTCAGTCTTTTATTTCAGTTTCAGTTTTGCTAGGGTTAGATGGGACATGTCCCAACAACTCTAGTCCGTTAGAGGCTTTTTCAGACATAGTATTATATTCAGCTTTAGTTTTGAGTGAATGTTCAGTATCATTAAACTCTTAGTAGTTTTTATATATTCAGATCAGTATTAGGTATTCCCCATCTTTCAGTAATCAATTGATTTAGTTTCCGCATAGTATCTTTTGTTCAAAAATTTTAGTATTCTTATGATATGCTAGCTCAGGGTTAGCTTGGGGTCACTCGTGATCCTAGGTCCCGTGTTTAGGTCAAAGGGGTAGCCTCGGGAATTGACAGAATCAGTAAGTACAAATCTTATTCACCATAAATAATGAATTGAGTTTTAATCTTAGAAATTTTTGGGATGTTACAATATCTCCCCCTTGGGATTATTTGTCCTTGAATGACGGCTGGACTGAGAATGGAAAGGGGTTAATCTTACTATATTCAAGCGTAACTCAAAATTACAAAGTACTTAACCAGTCCATGGGCTTCTACTAACCACTCCTTATAAGAATTTCTCATTCTCTCGTCACTTCTACCAACAGAACTTTCATGCATTATTACCATGAATTGACTTATTACTCATCGTAAAACCTTATCTCTTTTTTCCTCTACATTTATAACATTAGATTAAATAAACATACCATCAGTATCACAATAGGAAAATAAAAATCCTCTTCTCTATCATCACACCACTGCTATCAACAACATCACTCTCAACTAAAACGGATCACTGAAAGAAATTTAGGATGAAAGATCATAAGCATGATTCATTCGAGAATTCTGATATAAGAATATGCATGACATAACATTATGTTGCTCTCCATTGAGACTAAATCGTGTATTTGCGATACTGAACATACCATGAGACATTAATACTTATATGAATAGGTTCATTTCATGAGGCTGCTATCCACAACTTTATGGAGTAAGATTGAGATCAATGCGCTAAATTATTTGCCCCTCATTCTGTGAACTGAGCATAGATGTGAATATATCTGAAGTGTATGAGCATAGGTAATAGACACAATTCTGATGTTAGGAATATCAACAAGATGTTGTAATAACTGGACTTGAGTAATACGCAAGAGTATGAATGGATTGATGTACCTCTAAAACTCATTCGGAAAACATCACTATCTCATCCTCAACACTTGAATTGGTTTCTCATCTTATTATGTCCCCCTTAGGTCTGAGGCTGACACTTTGAAGTTATGGATCTATTTCATTATGTCTAAGCTGGTCTACATTCCTTTTTCACTAATACTCGGGAAAGACTTATCTCATGGCTACTGAATTCTCCATAAGCATGTACTAAGACTCCTTCTAAGACCTCTTTCTAAGATACTTCTCTTAACCTCTTATCATTGGCTTATAAGGCCGTTTCATCTAACTCTTTAAGGAAACAAATAATTCTTACATCAGCCTATTCCACATTGACAACTCAAATATACTATCTAGGCACACATGGAAAATCATTTACTTAATTAGAACCTCATCTAATTGCATACAATCTCGAGTACACCTCTTAATGCTCTCGTTACTCTTATGACTTAGCCACACTTCACTACCCTTATCTAAAAGTTAAGATCTCATACTTTTACCACTCATATTCATTTCAACTAACATCTCAATTCCTCGCCTACTCTATGACAAGTCTACCAGATCAGATCTCAAAACTAACATCATCACCCTCATGTTGCCATTGTTTTAATTACGGCACTCATCTCAAATCCAAGCTTAATGTTTATTACTAATCCCTGATATCAATACAATTTCTCGCATACTATACTAACTTATGAATACTAGATAAAATTAAGAAACACTCGCCCACTAAGATCTCATGACAAGTAGTCAATCGTTACCTCCCAGTCTTCATACTTACAATTTATCGTCACACTTCCTTTCACAACTTAAGTGTTATTTACCCACTATACATCATTGCCTAATTAATTATGTAACCCTCTCAATATTATAAACTTTCCCCTAAAAAACATAAGCCTACTTTAGAGCTATCACCTCATGAATACTCCTGCTCTTCTATTGAACACCTACACTTGGTCGTTATAACACAATGAAACCTAACCATACACTCTTTTCTGGGTAAAGAATACTCTAACTCATCCTAACTAATAACTCTTCCTCTATCCTCTATCATGAACTCTATACAATATTATTATTCCTTAGTCTAGTCACAAAGGAAAACTCATCATTAAAACTTACTGGGTGCATGACGACAACAACATAGCTTGCCTTATCACTATCTCCCTTTCTTAGATTACTGAACCTCTGCATGCATTCTTCTAACTTTGGGCACTTTTACTAGTACTGCTTATAATCTCATAACTCACACTATCTTTTCGGGTGAAAACTGAACCTAAGCTCCACAACACCTCCTCCGAGGGATCTCAACTGACACAAGGTTTAGAGAAGAGAGTGCATCTCGCTTTTAGCTCTAATGCACTATTCATATGGATAAGAATGCATTATTTCAAATATGAACACTTAAGCTCACTCACGAGAGTCACTATAGCCCCTCTACAATCTCATGACATTCTCAAGTCTTTTGCTAAGAGTAACTCATCGATAAGGATTTGGGCTTTGCTTTTAAACTACCTTGAGCATGAGGGGTAGTTTAAATGATATGAGAAACACACGAGTTTGAATGAGTTCCTTATGACATAGTTCTATTGCATGATTTTAAGTATGAAACAAGGGAAACTGTTTTTAAATGTCTATATTCTCTTATTTATAGAAGTGGGTCCCTCACAACCATAAATAAGATCCTACCAACATGGCTCTATAGACACTCTAGGACACTTGAACTCTGTGCTCTAAGACCAAGTTTGTCACGACCAGAGTCTATAGCCTAGACGTGGCCGACACTCGAGAACCATTGTTGGTCTCCACGCGAACCCTCATCATTGCTGACTACAAACGGAAGACTAACTCAAGCATACATAAGCTTAAAACTAAATTAAATTCTTTAAACTCAAATACTCAACTCATAAATTCTGAACAATACTCGATAGATATACTTATAGTTTGTAAAACAACTCAAACGAAAGTAAATACAAAAAAACACCTCGACTCTGTCTATCTATGAAGCCTCTACAATTACAGAAGGATATCGAGACAAGACCCACGACATCTTAAAACTACTAATTGTAAGGTGAAGTCCTTAGGAATATAAGAAGGCTCACCAAAGTTGATTGGAATGTCAAATGACCTAAAGGAAACGCCTGTTAATGATCCTGAGCACCTTTATCTACATCATAAAACGATGCAGGTCAAATGAAATCAGTGCATTGAAAGTACGCGTATGTGATAAGATTAGAGTAAATAATTAACTGGCTTGAATGACGGAAAGAAATAACTAACTGAACTGACCAGGCTTGAAGAAATACTCACCTTAACTCAACTCAATGATAGATACAATATTTAAAACATTATAAAACATGAGAAAAAACTCAGTGATGTATCAAAATACAATAAAATACTTTATACTCTTATTTGGGAGATTCTCTAATCGACAATCTTCACTATGAGCTACGTGATGATACAACGTTACACTCACGCTGCCAGAACTCTTTTATACCTTTCCGGGGTATAGGACACCTCAACTAAATGGATCCACTAAGCTCTATCCAAAGGCACTTAGGATACATCTAAAAAGTATGATCCTGTACCCATTTTGGCATACATGATTTATGAGGAATATGAGTGGTCTGAACTCATCCTCATATCGGTGCTCAATACTACTCCCAATAATATATACTCATGCTAAATGTTTAACTTCTCATGAAAAATCTTTGAACTCGTAACTCATTTAGAAATCAAAGTTTCTCTTTTATCAATGTAAAAACAGATACCTTTGGGGTTACTTAGTTCCCTTATACTCGTACTCAATTCATACTTGAAAACTCTTTCTCAAAAATATACCAAAATCATGTTGTGATATGATCATTGATGACTCGGGAAGTCATATTGCATAAACATTGATGGTATATCAGATACCATCCTGCTTAAATATTGATGGCATAGTCGATTGTCACACTAATCATGTTTTAGAAACTCTTTCTCAAAACTCATCTTTACTTCCTCGAAAACTCGGTTTAAAACTCAAGTGTTGTCTTTAAAAAGCTTCTCAAGATTTATAACTCAATTCATAGGGTTCATGAGGAATTATGGACATGAACGACACAATTAAGGGATCTTAATAGCAATATGGAAACTCAAAACTGAAGGACTAAAAGATTCAAGCACTCGAAACTCTGAATTCAACGATACTACTCCTCTCAAGAATGTTGAATTCATAGAGTCCATGCAAAATTATGGACATAAACAACTCAACTCAAAAATCTCAATGACAATATATAACTCATGAATATAACTTTTCTCATTCTCATACTTACTTCCTCAAGACTTAGTTCAAAACTATGGTTGATTTCAAAAGAATTCTCAAATTTGACTCAAATGCCCCTCTTGAACTTTCCTCTTAATCTCTCTTCAATTTGAAATGTAATTTAAGAGATATGATTAGGATATCTTGGATCTGTAAATGATTAATTAATACTTAAATAGTTAATATCAAGGAAAGAACGAAGACCCAATTCAAAGGAACACATATGGAGTGACAAATGGATAAGAAAGAGGTCGGACGACCTTAGTATATCGGTGGCGCATCGCGCCAGCGCCAAAAGTACTAGGAATAATTTGGGGCGCACTACAGGCACATTTCCCCAGTCTTCCTGGCGCTATGGGGGGCGCATTGCCCCATCCCGGACCCAGAAATCTGATGAATTTTCTTGTTAACTTTCGGGTCCTAACTCGTCTAGAATCGATTGGTTTCTTCCAAACTCTCTTTGATTAGTCAAACCAGCACAAATTCATTGAAAATTCACTCAAATTCTATCAAAAACACCATTCATTCTTAAGACCCTCACCTCAAGAACTCATAACCTCTATTGATAAAGAATAGGGCTAAAACTCAAGAACTACTCAAGAATCTTCACATAAACAATTTCATGAATGAATTAATGGAAGAACTACATGATTGACGTGAGGAATAACAAGTTCATCACTATGGAAAGCCTCACATACATGTGGAAGAACCATGTTCTTGGCGAAAATCAACGAATCTTGAAGAATGCTTGAAAACCTCGCTTTTCTCCTCTTGAAACCTCACTCTAAAAACACTAAGTGTTTTGAACGTGAATGGGTATTTTAGAATTTGATTAAACCCTTAATTGGGTCAGGAAAAACGTGTTAAGACAAGTGGGGAAAAGTAAAAGACCAAAATACCCTTTTTTAAAATAAATGGAAAGCCTTAAATGGAGAGGCTTCACTCAAATGGGCATAACTTTTTATTGGAAATTCGAAAATTAGCAAATTTGGTGGTGTTGGAAAGAGAACTCAGAGACCTTTTATTTGATAGGTCATGGGCCACTTAACTCTTTATTTTTTAAAAGATATGGTCAATTTTGAAGTTGACCCAAGAAAAATCTCATAGTGCAACTCAATCAGAAAGGAAGTTTTCAACTCAACTTTATGTTAGGGGATTCTAGTGACCTTAACATCTAAGAAAAATTAGAATCACTTGGTACAAATCTTATTTACCATAAAGAATGACTTGAGTCTTAATCTTAGAAATTTTCGGAATGTTACACGTTTTTTAAAATAAGAAAAATGAGTTTATGGAAAATACAACGTTTTCAGGGTTTTTATGACTTAAAATTGTAAAATACTTGGTTTATGAGTTTTAATGCATTTTGGGTTATTTCTACGTTTATAAGTCTAAGGTATCATTCAAGGCAGCCCGTTAACTCAAATCCAGGATACATTCTTCTACATGGTATGTTGTTGATAGGTATTATGTGTTATTCTAGGGGTCCACTGCTTTCATCTGGGTTATATTCCACCGCATTGCACTTCTTGATAAGCCCGAGGTATCATTTCAGGTGACTCGAGGTATCTTCCGAGCTTCTACTTCCCAACATTTATCTGTTGCATCGCATCATCCTGATGTTTGGTGTGTTGTGTGTGTGTTATGACTGTCTTGTACCTCAATGTTTCCATATTCACTTTCTTTTGTTTTTATTTCCTTTTCCCTCGATTATTGGCTTTCATTTCTTAGAACTTATCCATTGTAATGTTAGAAATTTGTGCCTCTTCATATATTTGATCTTACTAAGCTCGGTCGACTCATGATGCCTACTGAGTCTGTTGTGGTTTGATAGTCATACTACTTTTATACATCTTTTTTTGACTCAACTCTTAGTACGAGCCACCCTCATTGAGCGTCGAATCTCCCGTGAATGTCACAGACTCGGATCGTGGTGAGCTCCTAGCATCTAGAGACTTTATGCTTTCTCTCTTTTTTACTGACTTGTATTTTGTATTTTTATTAGTTAGTTCTCTTATATATATAGCATTTCTGTACTTAGTTATTCTTGTACGGTGACACCAGGTTTGGGGATTTGGTTCTTGTGTTACTTTGTCGTTCTTGGTCACTTTCAGGCCACTTTTGTATATTGTTTATCATATATATTTTTCTATTCTATGGTTCTATTTTTTATCTTTTTTCCTATTTTATTTTTTTATTTATCGTGATAGACTTATCTTCCATAAATTTTGTTTTTTTTTCTTGCCTACTGATGGATGATAATTTTCATCACGGTCTGATTTCAGGTCATGACATAGACTTTGCTTAGTATCTTTGTATATGATATGAGATGTATGATCTTAAACAAAAGGTACATGGGATTATCTTTGACTTCTCCTTTGTCGCTAATCTCACTCACTTTAAAATAGAAAAAAATATTTATTGTGCATTAACTGCAAAGTAAATGTGGATAGGCCAGGGTAGGTAGATACCCCTTTAAGTTTCTCTATATAATTTGCGAAATTGGTTCACTTTTCTTCATCCCAGCCTTTGATTTATAATATCATGTCCACTAAAACGTTTCTTTTGCTCATCTACTTCCTCCATAGGCCAACCCCCTTCTTTGGATCCTCTTTTTCCTCTCTGCTTTAGCAAAAAACATCATTAGTTTCTCTTAAAAGCTCATTTTTATTTTTTTGCATGTAACTAGATATCATTATATATAGATCTAAAATGGGGGATGATGATTGGGATATAGGTGCGGTCGTAAGAAGTTGTAATATTAATAGACCTAACAATGTTGTAGCTCCTAAGTTAGACTTGGAGACTTCTCTAAATGATGTTTGGAATTCTTTTGACAAACTTTTAGCTCATGACATGACTAATTTTAATGGCTTATCTGAGATTTTCTCTTTAGATTTTCCAACTGCTCACCAGGAAAAACTAGATGATCAGGTCATGATGATGAACCAAAATGGTAACCAGCAGTTGTACTTACATCCCATTCAACCTGCTCAATTTATCCAACAAAGCTCTTTTCCTCCATCACCAACAACAGTAGTGTATTTGCCACCAACAACTACAACACCAAAAGAATGGATTGATCTACGACAACAACTCGATATAGGGGATAACATTTATCTTAATTTCAGTTTTCCCATGAAGACTCCTTTGATCCAAACTAGAACAAGGTAACCACTCATTTCGTTACATTTTATGTACATATGTTCAAAATTTTGATTTTAGTACTTTTGATTTGAAATCAGGAAAAATCAGTCGATAAGGATTACCTATGAATTATTGCAAGAGGAACTCACAAATGATATATGGACATGGCGCAAGTACGGTCAAAAGCATATCAAAGATTCACCATTTCCGAGGTTTGCTCTCTTCACTATTTTTTCATATCATAGAATGATATGCTCCCTTCCGTTCTCAATTTTCATAACAATAAGTAGTAAAAAATATTAATGGTGTATACACATGTAATATTTGACTAAACCTGATTATTATTATTATGTGTACATGACATAACAGGAATTACTATAAGTGTAGCACATCAAGACTCTGCAAAGCAAAGAAAAAAATTGAGAAAAGCCCAAAGGATGAGAATATTTTCTTGGTGTCCTATTCCGGTGAACACAACCATGATCCACCCACGAACCGTAGTAATCTTGATAGTTGCAACAATAGTTTCAAATTCGAGCTTCCAAAAGGCATAAATATTGTGCCCAAAACATCAACCTTGAATGCATCATCCTCCTCATCCAAGCGTGTTAAGCGTTCAAGAGTTGTTGCTTCTCCAATTATCACAACTATGCCTCCAGTTGAAATCGGGAGCAAAAATAAAATGATTGTTGCGGCCGTGACGGACAAAGGTGATAGTAAAGAAGAGGTGGACATGAATGAAGATATTCTCATGGGATTTTTTAACTTCAAGGAGTTACTGCTTCCACCTAAGAGTATGAAAATGACAAGAGGAATTGATCTTTCTCCCCTCTCCACCAACTCTTTATGTTGACATATGTGGTCTTCTAGTCATGTTTCTATTGTAGTATTTAGTGTGGAAAGTCAAGAATTATATCTTTGTAGTTTTCTATGTTTAACCATTTACATCATAGAAATATGGATCTTTTTCAGTTTCGTTATTTTTAATTGTTCTTCAATTAAGGAATCTAGTCATTGTTATAAGTTGTTGTTCCGTTTTCTCAAATAGGTCTCTCTTTAAGAAACCTCGTTTGACTCAATTTCTACATTAAATTATATAGAGTAGTAAACTATCATTGTTCAATTTAAGAAGTTTTATACACACACTAAAATTTATTTTGTAAATGAAGATCTCTTGTAAAACGAACATAAATAATTAACCTAGATTTATATATATATATATATATATATATATATATATATATATATATATATATAAAAGAGGTGCAACTACGAGTTTTGACGCAATGCACGTGTGAAAACTAGTATAAGTTTTTATGAATAGTGGATATAAACTTTCTTATGATTACTACTGAAAGTTAGCCAATCATAAAATCTCTTAGTTACACCTTTAAATTGTAACATCTCGAAAATTTCTAAGTTAAGACTCGAACAATTTTTCATTTGTGAATAGGATTGTATCGAGTGACTCTTAATTTTTCTTAGGTGTTAAGGTCAATTCTTGAGTGTGGGAATGATGTTGGATATGAATCCCCTAGCACAAATTTGAGTTGAAATATTTCTTACTGATTGAGTTCAATATAGGATTGGCAGGGGGACCGGGTCGGCCTGCCCCGGCCCGCGATCGGTTCGAGAACCGGCTCGCCGGACCCGGTCCCGTCCATTTTTGCGGGTTGGGAGGGGTTCGGGATAGGGGACCGGTTAGGGGCCGGTTCACCCTTTGGGCCCGGTCGACCCGGCCCGAATGAACCGGCCGGTTCGCGGGATCCCCTAACTTTTTTTTTTTGAATTATATCCATTGGGCAACTGCTAGTGGGCCCCCCCAATGGATTTATTCACTGTTTTTTCCCTTCCCCAACACCCCCTACCACCCCACTTTTAATACTTTAATTTAAACCCTCAAGTTATCATAAATACACTTTAACCCACTTTTAATATTATAAATACCCCTCTATCCCTTATTATTTCTTACAAAATCATATATTCTCTCATCTATTTTTTATATCCTCTCAAGTCTCAATCTTAAGTCTCAATTTTTTATTCCATTTAAGTCTCATATTATATCATAATACATATATTTCAATTCTAAATTTTCATAAGATATATCATAATATATATAATTCTCATATTTGCTATCAAATATTGGAGTTCCAAATTACAAGTTACAACAAACTACAAGCTTCAAGAATCGGTTATAACGTCTGCTATTAACGCAGACGTTTGGTACATTCGTTTCATAATATTTATATTTTATTTTTCGTCATTAATTTTTGTGTTATTATTATTTTTATATTATACTTTACATATAATATGAGTTCTAACAAAAAAGATACCGGTAAAGGAAAAGAGAAAGAACCAAGTGGCATTAGTAGATTATTTAATTTTAATAAAAAAAAGTAGTAAGGAAAAAAATAAGAGTAAATGTGGTGGTACTTCTAGAGTTAGATTTAATACAAATGATTCTACTTATGTTGATGATACTTCTTATGATATTGATTCAAATGCTCAACTCGATCGTGAACTTTTACAACAAATTTATGGTGATATTAATCCTTATCTTGATGAAAATTTAGGTGAAGAAGTAGAAGTTGGTTCGGGAGAAGATGAATTAGAAGATACACCTACTAGTCCGGTGACAAATGTTCCAAATGAAACTACAAATTCAACGGAGCAAACTTCTGGACGCCCACCCCTTATACCTCCTACAAGGGAGAAGGTGAAGTATCAACGCCCTAAAATTTCTGTTGTGTGGCAATTTATGACTTTATATAAGAAAAATTCTATTGCTATTTGTAATAAGTGTAAGCAACCTTTTAAACATAAACAAGGTGGAGGTCAAGGTGGGACGGGGGGCTTAAATAGACATTTGTTATCTTGTGTGCCAATTCAATATAAAGAAGCTAAATCATTAGCCAATAGAAAAAAGAGGAATTCAAGTTAATGATTTTGATATTAATGTTAATGAATCGGTAGAGGCTTCTAACATGGTTCAAGGAACATTAGATCCTTCTAACCCCGGTGGTCCACTAACACAACGTAAATATAATAAGGAAAGAGATCATGAAAATTTAGCTAAAATGGTTTCTGTTTGTGGTTTACTTTATAGTTTTCCTTCACATCCCGATTTTATTGAATATATTCAACAAACTTATAATCCTAATTATAGAGGTTTTTCAAGAAATACTGTTAAATCTAATGTTTTTGTATATCAAGGTAAACATTGTCAATATCTTCATTGTTTGTTTAGCATATTAGATTGTAGAGTGTCTATAACTTCGGGTTGTAGTGTTAATGGACGTGATTATTTAACTGTTACAGCACATTGGATTGATCATAACTGGAATTTGCACAAAAGAATCTTAAGTTATAAAGAATGTGTAGAGAAAAAAACGGGTGCATATTTAGCTTCAAATATTTTGAGTGTTATAGATTATTACATGCTTATAGATAAAGTAATGTCTGTCGCATTAGATAATGCATCTAATAATGTAAACGCTGCTAGTATGTTAAAAACTAGATTATGTCCAATTGATGTTAATTCTTTTCATGTTAGATGTGTTGCACATGTATTAAATTTAGTTGTACAAGATGGTATTTCATTATTTGAATGTGGTTGTATGAAAATTGAATATGTTGTTGCCTGGATTTTTTATGCTAATAGAGCTGCTAGAATTAGGGAATTTAATGAGCGTTGTGTACTATGTGATTTGTCACCAAGAAAAATTCCAAGACATATTAAAACAAGGTGGAATTCTTTTTACGAAATGTTTTCAGTTGCTTACGAATATAGAGGACCCATACAAATGGTGTTTAATGCTCATAATGCTGACCCATTAGACAGAATTTGTGAAGAAGATTGGGAAGAAACTAACTATTAGAATTTTTAAGACTTTTTTATGATGCTACAACCATGTTTTCTGGAATTTATTATCCTACTATTTCATCAGTATTAATAAATATTTGTGCTATTTCAATTCAATTTTCTAAATACAAAAAAATTGAAAAATTTAGAGTTGCAATTGAAGGTATGATTGAAAAATTTTAAAAATATTTTTTTCCTATTCCTCAAATTTTTTTAACTGCTACTTTACTTCATCCTGACTATAAATTACAAGGTGTGCAGGGACTTGTTGACACTTTTTATGATACCTTAGAAATTTTATCGAAAATAAATCCAACTTGTGAAATGTGTAAGTGTAGCATAAAAGTAGAAGCAAAAATTTTGTATGAAAAATATAGAACTACAGGAAATACTCAAGAAGTTGGTCAAACTTCTAATCCTCAGAATAAAGCTCGAATTTCAAGTTATATGCGAGATTTTCTTGGTCTTAATTCTACTAACCGTGATGATTTTGAAGAATATCTTAATCAATCTTTAGAAACAGTGGAAGACGGAGATGGCAATGAAGAATTATTAGCATGGTGGAGGAGGCGGAGCGTTGCATTTCCAATTTTGAGCAAAATGGTTCGTGATGTTCTAGCTATTCAAGCTTCATCAGAGGCTGCTATTAGTGCGGCAAGGTTTCAACTTGGCAATCATAGACATTCATTGGCGGAAGACAGTTTGGAAATATCAGTTTTATTTAGAGATTGGGTCAACGCCGAGAGGAGAAATTATAATTTGCCAAAGTTAAGTTCCAAACAAGAAGCTTGGATTAATGCGGTAATTGGATCTAGTGATGATGAATTAGAGTCACAAGAGTTTCTAGCAAGTTTGCCAACACCGGAGGATGTTACCGTCGATATGATGCGACAATTAGAATTAAATTTTAAAGGAGAATACAAATATTAGATTACATCCGAGAACTAATTGAAACAGAACCCTTCCTAGAAGGTGGTTGCGTAAATTAGTTACTCATCTAATATTTGTAACAAATATTAGTTTTACATATGAGAACTTATTGAAACAGAACCCTTCCTAGAAGGTGGCTGCGTAGATTAGTTACTCCACTAATATTTGTAAATTGTAACTTCTAAGTTCTAAGTTGCAATTAGATTTTATTGAATAAATTTGAAGGCTTTATTAAGTCTTTTTTCTATAACTATTGTCTTGCATTTTAATTTTAATATATTCATACATATTTACATATATACTAAACTAACTTTAAAATACTTAATTTAAAAATCAAAATTTCAAGTTTAAATTACTTTAAAATATTTAAAATACAAATTTGAACTTCTCAAATTTGAAATTTGAAAATTGAAAATTGAAGTTTGAAATTTGAAAGTTGAATTTGAAATTTGAAGTTTGAAATTGAAATTTGAATTTTGAATTTTGAAATTTGAAAACTTAAGCATTATTTATTAGCTAAAAATGTTATTGAAAAAAAATCAAATAAACTAAAAATGTTATTCAATAACATATAATTTCAATACAAATAAATAAGTATATAAAAAATAAAAAATCCCCCGTCCCGTCCCCCCAAAACCCGTCCCATCCCATATATATAGTGGGACGGGATGGGACTTATTTTTATCCCCCCAATCCCGGTCCTGGCCAAATCCCCCCAGCACCGTCCCGTCATGTCCCGTCCCCCTTCGTCCCGTCCTCGTCCCCTTGCCAGCCCTAGTTCAATATGAGATTTTTCTTGGGTCAACTTCAAACAATCATAAATCTTAGCACATAAAGAATTAGGTGGCCTATGACCTATCAAATTAAATAAAGATCTTTGAGTCCTCTTTCCAACTCCGCTAAGTTTGCTTCATTTCGAGCTTTGCAGTAAAAAGATATGTCTGTTTTAGTGAAGCCTTCTTTTTAAGGCATTTAAATCATTTTTTAGATGGGTAGTTTGGTTTTTAGATGTGAAAAGGTGTCAGCTTTTAATAGAATATAAAACAAACAAACAAACAAATAAATAAATAAATAAAATATAATATAATATAAAATACATAATGTATTCTAAATTGGGTATTTGAAGTTAGGGATATTATAATAATTTTAACATTCAAGTTAGAGAGTTCATACTTTTAAGGTATACATAACATAATATAAATAAATAGATATATAAGTTTCCCTTTAATATTAGTGGGAAAAATGAAGCAATATTTGACTTGGTCATCAATTATGATCAACATTGATAACATATATACCTATATACAATATAAACAATCATAGTGTATACATAATATACTTACTTATCCATATTTATTAATTAGATGGCCGAATAATTTTTACCTAATTTTCACTTTAATATTAGTGGGAATAATGAAGCAAAATTTGAGTTGGTCATCAATATGATTAGGATTAGTTTTTTGGGGGGTGTTCTAGTTTGATAGAGATCCGTATGTGCGGATCAAGAAAAAATGAATCTCTATCCACTGAACAAGAAAAAAGATTGGACAATTTACAATCTTTAGGCTCAACTTAATTTTTTCAAACTCTCAACTTTACCGTGTGAAAAGTAAGCAGCGATTCTATTTCATTTTTAAATCCCAACATCACAAAAGGCTTCCATATTTTTTGGTTTCGCCCCCGGTGTCCAGTACCCACATTAAAGTCCAACTAAATCCAAATTTACACCGAAAAGTATCATATTTGAAGTCCGACTAGATCCAAATTTGCGCGTAAAACACTCTCTAACAAAGGCAACTTTGTAACCAAGGGGACTTAAAACCCGAGCCCTCTGGTTTAGAATAGATGAGTATACCACTCCACCACAACCCTTGTTGGTCTCAGAAGACTTCCATTATTAGAACAAAAAATGTCGTCCATCTCACGGTTCGTAAACAATCTCCACACCAGCTGGGGTAAAAAGGAACTCCAAAATCCCACTTCATCTAATTCATGATAATAAGACCTTCACACTGTTTATGATGATAACTATATCATCCATTACAGAACACCTCACTACAACCAATAATCGTTTCCAATAGCTGGAGAACTCAAGATACTAGATTATTAGAATAGGAAAAGAGTAAAAAATATCCTTGACGTATGACAAAACGGCTCTAAAATTGTCACTTTCCACCTTTTGGTCTAAAAATACCCTCAATAACCAACCAACAACAGTTGTTTCCAATAGCTTCAGAAACAAAACAATGTGATACGGCCTGCTTCAAGACCTGTCACATTGCTCATCTGAAAAGGGGCCTTTTACCAAAAAAATATTGAGTAGAATAGAGTGGCCACAAACGTTTAACATTTGCTGTACTCATAGAGAATCTCCAGCCAAATGAAGCACATTTACATTTCTGAACAGAAAACACTAGAAAAAACAAAAATGGAACACAAGTAATCTGTGGCCTGCAATAAAACTAGCCACAAACTGTATGTATTGATATATTATATAAGATTGTTTCTCCATATGTCCTAACTAGCATGGTGAATAAGTAACTTGAAGATTCATGATCCCAATACAAAAGCATGTATCTCAGCCCAGCTAGAGGCAGTATAGAGAACACCAGAAAGTCCCGTCCAACTTGATGAGTCTGACACAGCGTACATCTTCTGTTTCTGGACAACACCTGGAAAAAGAGGAACAAAAGAAACACCAAAATGATTCCCCACCCTCCTCAGACTTGAGCTCGAACCAAGCACAATGCCAACATCTGCTTCCAGCAAGCAAAGTAAGTCACCAACTGAATCCCCTATATATACTGTCAGATTCTTTTTGTCGTTGCGACAGTTCATTAGAATTTTACTAAAAGCTTGAACCTTGTCAATGGGTGATTCAACTTTCTTAACAATTTCACCAGTAGATAGAGATTCTTGAAATATCAACTCATTGGCATGTATATCTAGACCATCTATGCCCCCTGTTCAACACAAGACAGCAAATAGATAACTTATTTATAAGCCGAAAAGGCAGGAAAAAATTTAACATCTCACTGGAAACTAAAAACTGACAAGCATTGCATAATTACAAATGAAAAGGGAACTGTCAACTAAGACCAACCATAGCAAAAATAAAAGAGAGCTCATGTGATCGATGATCTTTGAGACCCAACTAAAGATTATAAGCACACCAAAACTTCTCTTCCAGACTAAGAGAAGAAATCATTGACAATGTTAACAACTCTAGTAGACTTAAAAGGAAAAGATAACTCAAAAAGGGAGGAGAACACATGACACAAAATAAGAACAGGGGAAACCAAGGTAAATTTGAAAAACAAGGAATGATCAACATTTTCCTCCACTCTTTTTCCATTTCCTCTTCCTTTCTTCTTTTTCTTTTAGAAAGTTGTTTCCTTTCCCATGGTACAAGAAAAGGATAGCGGGTGGAAGCAAATTGGCATGACAAAGAGGGACAAATGTCACTTAGCATCCAAAAAACATTCAGCAAATTTTCTAGCATATCCAGGTGCAACTAAGAAATAAAAAGACATTGAAGTAGTCATGAAAAGGTAGGCAGACCATAACAATCAACTTGACAACAATAATATTCACAGATCTAGCATATACAACTGAAACATGATGATTAGTGCACATATGTTCAAACTGAAGTTCCATTTTACTAAGTTGTCATTATCAATGAAATACCTGATGAAAAGGAAGACCTAATAAGGTCACCACACCAGCAATAGGAGAGGACATGAATGTCTGCATTCAGATTTTCATTTCTTATTATGCTCTGGAAAAAGTCGGTGCAACCATCCTGGAGAATCAATTGCTGCCCAGCTCGTTTAATGTCTTCAAGGTTCAGACCTTTCAGTACCCCAGATTCAACTACCCTACTATTCGCCCTTTTCTCAAAATCAGAAAGTTGCTCAACCGTTCTACAGAGTCTTCCGTAATCAAATTTTTCCGCTGTAAAAGTAAGATTCTTAGAACAGTTCATCCCAGCCGATCAGAAATATTATGACATAGGGAGGTTGGAAAACATCAAAAGATTAATTAAACAGTGTTACCTTTTTCAGTAAGTAATATCTTCTCTATACATTGCTCATACTCTTCCATGTACTGCTTAGAGAGATCCCCCCATGCATTCTTTAAATTAGCCAACGACATCCTTGAAATTTGATTCTCTGGCTGATTTTGATCAGATTTTGGTGCTGTTATAATTGCAATTTCAGCCAAGATGGCAGAAGAATCAACAATCGTGCATGTCAAATCAAAATCAGAAAATATTGTTAGCCGCTGTTCCGCAGGGTTGTGATCTTTTGACAAAGGGATGATAGCTTTCTGAACAAGTGGCTGGGCTAAGAAGAACTGGATTTCAAGTTTCATTGCTTGATGATAAAGCTTCTCAATAATGTCAAGCTCCTCGCCTGTCAAAGTGACACTCAGTTTATCCAACAAGTCCTCTGTCTGTAGAGCTGATGCCTATTATTCAATAAACAAGATATTTCAGTTCAGTTAAGTAGAATGTGTGGTATGTCATAAATATCTTTCATAAGCTGAATTCATCAGTTTGACGAGAATGGAATAAACAGCCACAAACCTGGAAACCTTCAGAGGCATAACTGTCAATCCACTTCTCGTATGGATGATTTTTCTCTCCCTCAAGAAACACTTGCAGCTCGTTACCAATGTAGGCATAAAGTCTCATGCAAGGTGTCATAGCACCTAGAGTATAAGCAGCCAACTTTGTTTTCTCAAATGGAGTGGCAAGTTTAGCAGCTTTTACCCCTTCAACCTTTCCTGAAGCTGTAGCTAATAAGAAATCTGTGTACTTGGCCGTTGCAGGGTTAATAGTGCACTCCTTGACCAGATCAATGCCCCACTCCTACAGAAGTGACTGAGATTATTTATTTTCCCAAGCAAGAAGACAATTTTGTGTGCATAAAGAGAGTTTCTAATGTACTTTGATACATAGGTCATAAGATACAATATCGAAATCATTAAGGGATCATTTGGTAGAGTGTATAAAAATAATGCTAAATAGAGTGTATTAGTAATGGTTACATTAATTATGCTAAATAAAGTGTATTAGTAATGTTTGCATTAGTTATGCTTGCATTATTTCTTAAGCATTGCATAATTTTTTTAAAACATACTCTCTCTGTCCCTAATTACTTGTCCACTTTTGAATTGGCACACCTATTAAGAAAACAATGATTAACATAGTGAGTTTACCATTTTATCCCTATTAATTATGAAGTGGATGAATTAAAAACTTAAGATTTTCAAGAAGTTCTATCTTTTTCAAAGTAATTAATTGAGGGTATAATAGGTAAAAAGAATTTGTCCTTTCTTGATTTGTCAAAATGGACAAGTAATTAGGGATAACTACAAAAGGAAAAGCGGACAAGTAATTAGGGACAGAGGGGGTATTTATTTACAAAGATACCCGGAAAAGATGTAAAAAAAAAGGTTTTGAGGGGTAATTGGGTCTTTAACCATGCTAATGCATGCATTAGATCCTCCTGCATTACTAATACCATGGATTTCCATGTATTACTACTACACTCCTCAATACACAATTGAGTGTATAACTAATACTTGCATTAGTTATACATAGGTTGAAAAAACGTACCAAACAAGGTACTGCTAACACACAAAGCTAATGCATGTAGTATTTCTTTTAATACACTCTACCAAACGATCCCTAACTGTTAACAACAGTTCCTATCACTTTCAGTAACCACACATCTTAACTTCCTTGACAAATTACTTACGCTCCAGAAAAATAATGAGAATTTGTTTTACAAATAGAAATCAAGATTTAACACAATATGTAGCTCTCATATGTGCTATGTGTAAAGTACTAAGATATATAATAAATTCGGACTATATATACATCTAGGCAGCCCAAAATATTAGCTATTGTGAATCCACAATGATCAACCAGTTGAGCATTAACTATGGACATCGTGCCATTTCTAAAGTAAAGCAGGAAATGTCTTGGAAAATCAAGAAGCTTGCCATGATAGTACAGAGAAACTAACAGTCTGCTGATATTACCATTGGTCCATTCATTCAGAATTTCCCTCTCTTGTCCTTTCTGCAACTGTATCCCAACAGCATATCTTATTCATTATTAGCAACAAACTCACAAGAATACCAAAATGCATCGATTATTCATCAGCATTAAGACTTCCACAATGCATAACCAATTTTCAACACAGGTCCTTCACATCTCATTAACTTCAGGCAGACCTTGGATCTCCCTTCCAGGCTTAGTTCAAGTTTCTACGGCTCAGCAGCAGCTTCTTGGGCTGGGCACCAGTTTGAGGCTGTTCCCGATGTAGTAATGGTACCCACTGCTTCTTCAGAGAATCTGCCTGTTTGTCGCTTGCGGCATGGGCGGCTCGTTAGGTATGAATATGTCAGATACCTCTGACTCAATTGGTGAAATAGTATCTCTTCCCAAAAAAGCATTTTTTTTATTTACCGACGCACAAAAGAAATATTTTGTAGCGAATGAACAAGATATTGAGGAATTGTTCCTACGTAATCAGAATTATTGACCACATAATAGGGGAATCTTGTGTTCCAACAGAAGCAGAAGTGATGTGAATTATTCAACAATCAAAGTCGATTTTCTTTATAAAAAGCTATCAATGAACTTCTATCTTGGTTCACCGAGCCTGTTGGCATGGTGTTTTGTCCGTTGATAATGATCCAAGGGAAAAGTATCCCATATAACTATGGTTTATGCTCATTTCAATTTTCAAATGCCTTTGCAGATTTGAGGTTTCTCCGCCCAATCATGTGTTATAGGCTAAGACAAAGTTATTTTCTCCTTAATATTAAGAGTAAAATTTTCCACATAAGCTTAAGGGACATTGACAACTGAGACAAAATGCTCTCGGGCACTTTTTTCGTGGCTTGTCAGTGTTGAATCTTTTTTTAAGTATAATCGCTTTTCAGGGGAGAAGTTTTCTGTTTTTTCTGGCTGGAATTTCAACAGATATGGGTTAAGAAAGGATTTTTTATAATGCAGGTTCCAAATCCTATGACATTCAGGCTCAGAAGTATGGTTCGATTGGATCGAATGCAGCAGAAATTTAATGAGACAGTTACTATTAGCATTAATGTCATGAAGTGGTTGGTGTTGGTCTTCTTTGCAGAAACAGAAGAAAAGTGGAAGACGATAAAGAGATGGAACATGAAGGACAATTTCTGAGTTTTTTATCACTCGTAAATCCAATGAAAGTGGGAAGTACATAAGCATTCAGGAAGCAAGTAAATCTATTCTTATTACACCAGCGGGATCCTTTAAAGAAGGTTGGGGGAACATTGCCCAAAAGTTTATAACTATATCAATGAGACAAACAGAGTGAAGAACTCCCTCCCTGGCAGAAACAGACAAACAGAAACCGTGTACAAAGCAGCCTCAAAAACAGCAGATGGATAGCTAAGTAGACAAAAATGTCACAGATAACAGCAAGAAACAACAAAATATCTGTAACAGGGGGTTCAGCCAGGCCAGCATCAGATTTGCTCAGCAGATGTCTAGTTGGAAATTTTCAATTGCCACCAAAAGAGACGCCAAATTTGAATGATGTGAGGAAATGGGCCTGAAGTTGTACCATACACTAGGGAGATCAAGGATATATATGATGGAGACAAAGCTCAGGTAAAGACTGTGGGAGGAGACTCAGAGCATTTTTCAGTTTCAATAGGGTTGCATCAAGGATCATCCCTTGGCCCATTTTTATTTGCCTTGGTGATGGATACATTGACGCGGAAAAATTCAAGGTGGATAGTCATGGTGTATATTATTTGCAGATGACATAGTTATGGTTGACAAGACTCGTGGTGGTTTTAATGCTAAATTGAAGGTTTGGAGATAGACTCTGGAGTCTAAAGGGTTCGGATCGAGCAAGAGTCGGGACAAAGAGCAGATACTTGGAGTGCAAGTTCAGTGACGTGACTATTAGGCAGATGTGGAAGTGAGGCTTGATACACATGTCATCCAAAAGAGAGGATGTTTCAAGAATATTGGATCTATTTATTATCCAAAGGAATGGGGAGTTTGGTCATGATGTCACCCATCGTATTGGTGCAGGGTGGACGAAGTGGAGGTTCGCATCTGGAGTCTTGTGCGATAATAAGGTACCACCAAACCTTAAAGGCAAGTTCTGCAGAGTAGTGGTTAGACCGGCTTTGTTGTATATCACGGAGTGTTGGCATGTCAAGGACTCTCATGTTCAAAAGATGAAAGTTGTGGAAATGAGGATGTTGCGATGGATGTTTGGGCATACTAGGAGAGATAGGATTTGAAATAATGATATCCGAGACAAGGTAGGAGTGGCTTTGGAGTAGGACAAGATGCAGGAAGCGAGACTGAGATGGTTCGGGATCGTGAAGAGGCAATGCATGGATGCCCCACTGCAGAAGTGTGAGAGGTTGGCTATGATGGTTTCAAGAGAGGTAGAGGTAGACTGAACAAGTATTGGGGAGAGGTGATTAGACATGACTTGTTTCAGCTTACCGAAGACATGACCTTTAGACAGGAGGGTGCAATGTGTTATCTTGTTGTTTGTTCATATTAGTACTCGTAGTATTGCTCCTGTCGTTTCTTGGCCTTCGATTTCTATTACTACCTGTTGTTTCTTGTACCACGATTATCGTATTGTTCTGTTGTAGTTTCTGTTTTGTTGTTATAGGTTGTTTTTATTATTATCTATTGTTTCTTGTGCTTTCGTTACTCCTTTTTGGGACTGCTTTAGACTATTTTTCCTTAAGTGGAGGATCTATCGGAAACAATCTCTCTAACTCTGAGGTAGGGATGGGGTAAGGTTTGCATACACTCTACCCTCCCAAACCCCACTTTGTGGGACTAAACTGGGTAAGTTGTTGTAGAACTTATAAATTTTTAAATGAAAGACAAATTTTATACTAGTATCTTAATATTAAGATGTGCTTTCAGATTCAAACATCTAAATCTTAATGCACATCTTAATATTTAGATTTGTATTCATATCCAGATGACTTAATCTTAATGTAAATAAATGAAGCCTAACAATACTAACAATGTAAAAACAGAAAATCTACCATGAATCATTTGCAATTGCTATTTACACCAAAAAAACAAGTATAGAGACACATCTGTACTTAATGCTAATTACAGGTTTACTTTTGCTTTCAAAAATTCAACCACTCTTTTCCTTCCAAAAGAACCGCCAGACAAATAATCTAACATTGAGTTAATATCAGCTGCAATATCCTTCCTTAATCAGAAGTAAAGACTCTTTAAACATCTAAATAGAAAGAGAATTTGCTCTACATTACAGACAATCAAGGCCAACTGTGCTAGCAGTGACACTCAGTCACTTGACCACTATTTACTTCACTTTTACAGCAGATCATAACAAAATCAAATAGGACAACTAAAGTACATTTAACTTTGTAAAGAGTACCATAACATCCATCAAATCAAAAAGAAAAAGACATTGTTTTCTTTGCTAGTCAAACTATATTGTTTTCTTGACAACTGATATGCCCACTGAGCTCTCCTCGTATACCACACCGTCATTTACCCAAGATGTATAAGTATAATACACTGGAAACAATATTTTAAAGAACTACAAGATAGACTGACAACCACATTATTCATTGAGACCTCAAACTCCCAACATAGACAAGATATCTTTAGATCAACAAGATCATTCACACCTTACGTCAAACAGATCTTAGATAGTCAACTACCATATGCATCCAGAGATAGTTTTGTGCTAATTAGGTGTATCCTCACAGTATGTCAGTGTCTACCAAAAGTGTAGAAAATTGTCAGATTTAGAAAACCTGTAGTTTTAGATAACCACTAACTTGCTTTAGAGACAATTGTTTTCAAGAGAAGTAATATTAAAATGAACGGATCCAAATAGAGCAGAATGATTATGGAGGATTCGCATAGCTGTCTAATTGATTGACTGATAGCAGTATCATCACAATCACACCTAAATACTCCATGCACACCCCACATCCAAAGTAAAAATGATTTAAAATATGCAAAACCTCTCATACATATCTGACGCCCATACCTGGTCCACATAACATACTTTGAACAGATTATGAGAGATATCCATTTCACCAAGTTGTGTGCAAATGTTTATAGTGCCTTCTAGGCTACTGAACTTTTCGAGGTTGAAAGATAGAATAGTTAGGATTTTAATACACTGATGATAGCCAGATTTGAATTTAACAAATTCCTTGGAAATATTTTGAATGGTGAGGATGCAAAAGCTAAAGTTGGAGATGGTGACTTAAGCTGGAAGTAATTTTTACATCGAAGTTCTCCCAGGCAGCAAAATCCCTATAAGTTTCAAGATAAATGACCTAGATGAGAGATATAAATGTACTTACTTACATGGATGGTACTGATAAACTAAGGGTCTGTTTTTTGTTTGGACATGCAATTTGGATTTTAAGTTGTATTTTTTGCTCATAAACATAAACAACCCGTAAGTTGTGAAAATTTTTAACAAAATTACCCCAAATCTTTATACAATCTTACCAAATAAGCAAACATTCATAACAAAAGTATAATACACTACCACAAAGTTATTTCTTAAGAAAATAGAACATTTACTGATCAAACAATAAAATTGAACATGAGTTGTAGTGTACTACTCTTTAATATAATCCTCTCCCACATAGTATGGACAATCTCCTCTCGTTGAGCATGCATTTCTCGATATAAATGGTTTAAAGGTTGGTAAGAGTAATAATATCAACTAAAAATTGGTATTGGTTGGTGAGAATAATGGTTATATCCGACATAAATGGTTTAAAGTTGGTAAAAATAATAATATTCAACTATAAATTTGGTACGTAAAAGTAATGGTTATTCCGATATAAATGGTATATAGGTTGGCAAGAGTAATAATATCAATTATAAATTTTGTTTACATATGAAATAAATGGTTGGCAGATGTAAAATGGTGGATTTTTCTATTACAAAATATAAACTTGTGGGTCAATTTTTGTATTTGAAATATATGAAATCATAATATAAAATTCACAAATCAAGCTTTTTGGAGAATTTGGGGTTTCATCTCATGATTTAAAATAATGAGATGAAATCGCATGTCCAAATATTGATTTCATCTCATGATTTCAAATTACGAGATGAAATCGCATGTCCGAATGCCTACTAAGAAAGAAAATTATGCATATCACATTCCTTTGCAACGAGCCTAATCAAGATCAACAGAAAGGCAAATGTATCCATGGTTAGCAACTTAGCGAAAGCTCATGCCATTAGAAACCTGATTAGTTTTTCGGTTGCAAAAGAAAATGAACAGACAACATAAATGGTTTAAAATCCCACATCCCTTTGGCAGTTCATTCAAAACAAGGTTTTTAGGTAAATGACTCAATTTGATAGTCAACTATATCTTTCGGGAGATGTCCCTACTGATACTCAACTGGAAAATATTGCAAAGAAGTAAAAGGAAATTTGTGGGCAAGGGCACATGGCAATCCTAATCACCAAATGGACAGGGAGAAACTTGAATTTAATGGAAAAGAGCCTCATATCTTACTTCTAAAACTGCATCATGCATTTTAAGTTCATTCACAATATTCTTCCGCAGTTCACTAATGCCAACCTTCGCATCGTCATCATCAGTACACACTTCTGCTGCTTCATACCTGCAATTTGTTTCATTAATATATATATTACTAACAAACCTCTTAGCACAAGAAATGGAGAGGGGGGGGTTATTACACGGCCAACAAATCCAATGAAAAGCAACCCCGAAAATCTATCATTTTTGCGAACTCTAGAATTTTTAGCAATAACAAAGAGCATTAAAACCACTAGACCCCAAAACTCCCACATCTCTAGCAAAAAAAGGTTGCATAGAAGAAATTCATTAAAAGAAAAAGTACATAGAATCCATATTTCAAAAGAGACCTAAAAATGAGGGTATAAGGAACACTCATTTTTACTCCCTAAACTATGGGTAGGGGATTACCTCACCCCTGGGACTTGACTGAATACCCAGACTTCTGGCAAAAACTTAAGCACCGAAATAACTGATAATCCAGAAGAAAATACTTCAAAGTAAAAAAAAAAAAAAAAAACTATACTCCTTCCGTCCCAATTTATGTGAAGTGTTTGACTGGGCTTGGAATTTAAGAAGGAAAAAAAGAGACTTGAAACTTGTGGTCTGAAATAAGTCATAGAATTTTTTGTCTATAAATTATCTCATCAAGGGTGAAATGGGAAGTTTGAAGTTAAGTTGTCACTAAATATAGAAAGATGTAATTCCTTTCTAGACTGTCTAAAAAGGAAAGAATATCATATAAATTGAGATGGAGGGAGTACCATATAGTGGAAGGTAAAAGGAATCCCATAAAAATAAGAGAGCAAACAAAAATTTAAACAAAAGAGCAAGAAACATGATGTTCTCGTAGAAGTTTTGAGTTCATACTTGTCGAAAAGAATCAAGACAGATTATTGACTTGTCCTTTTAACATTACATCTAGGATCAAAGAGGAATTAAAGGTTGATTACAAGAAAAAAGCCGAAGAAGTAGAGTATGAAAAGGCAATTCGATTAATGGTTGTTTTTTTAATCCTTTTCTTTCATTTAACTGGAAAAAACACTGTTTTCATGTATATTTTTCCCCTCCACATCTTTAATGTTTTAGTTTACCTGAACATGCCGATATTTTAGCAGACATTCCCAATGACTTTAAAAGGGTAAAGTAATTCACTTGTCATACCCAGGCTGTAAATTGGAAATCACCCAAGGAATAATGAATTTCTTACTTCTTGTACAATTTGGATAGAGATTTGTAGTACTACTTCTAGTACATTTGACCAACTAACAAAATTAAGATACTCTTCAATGAAAATGGACTAAGCCCATAGTCATTCAAATGTTAGAATGCCATTCTCTTTCACTATATCTGTTAATTCCCATTTTCTTTCATAAAAGTTGAGAAACATAAAATCCATCACAAAAATCCTTCGTCTGGAGAGAAAAAGAAACAGTTATACAATAAAGGTGGCTGTTCTCTTGATTTTCGTTACGAATGGAAATAAACTGAGTACTTCTAGAAATAAAAATGAAACCCCCAAATAAACACAAACGACAATGTCATGAATATGACGTTAGTAACAGAATTATTAGGGCTAAGTCTAATTTAATCAAGCCAACCAAGTCCTGTGAGTTCTTGTAATTTTTAATTCCAGTATTTGCCTATAAGTCCTTTATATTTTGGCTTTGTTAGTAATTGGCTAGGTGACGTGTCCAAATCCAGTACTTCTACGAAATAAAAATGAAACCCCCAAATAAACACAAACGACAATGTCATGAATATGATGTTAGTAACAGAATTATTAGGGCTAAGTCTAATTTAATCAAGCCAACCAGGTCCTGTGAGTTCTTGTAATTTTTAATTCCAGTATTTGCCTATAAGTCCTTTATGTTTTTGGCTTTACGTGTCCAAATCCAGCTGCAGATTAGTCCTTTTTATAGTTGTTGTACAGGTTTATCGAAATATCCAATTTCCTTCTCTTCTTCTATCCTCTTTTTCCTTCTTTCTCATTTCTGCATTTCACGATTGAAGCTTGTAAAGATATGACACCTGGGAGTAACTCAACCTCAAAAGCTAGCTCATGAGGGGAGGTTTGTCCAAGTCCATATAAGGAGACCAAATTCTCATCCCTCTACCGATGTGGGACATCTTAACACTCCCCCGCACGCCCTGATCTCAACTGGAGCGTGAACACTTCTAAATGGGGGCCCATCATCGGTGAACAACAAATTGGGATGGGCCTGACTCTGATACCATGTGAGAAATATAGGAAAAGAATATTATTGAATTGTTGCCGTTTCTACATTATTACATTGAGACCCTATTTATAGACACTAGACTACAATCCTTTACCAAGTAGGATACTATTTACTATTCCTATTTCTATTTGTATTCCTATTCCTATTCTTATTCCTATTCTAAATAGAATTGTATAAACCTATTCCTATTCTAATAGAATTGTATAAAACCTATTCCTACCACTCCCCCTCAAGCTAGTGCATACAATTCATGTACCTAGCTTGTTACAAATGTAATTAATTCGAGGACCGATGAGGGGCTTGGTGAGATATCTGCAAGTCCCTTTAGTTGCCGGGTCTGTTCAAACAGACCCCACCAAGAGAATTTTTGTGTTCTTTTGACCGCACTAAAAAAATGCATTATTGTTTTCATAATAGTGTTAAGCCCCCTTTCCTTGATTGAATTTGGCTTCGCTGCGCCCTGAATCAATCAAAAAGCTTATTGATTTGATTCATCCCATTTCATTTATTTGGGCGAGAGGGAGGCTGTGAGTCACCTTCGACTTCACAAAATTGACAGTCAACCTCAATGTGCTTAATCTTCCTATGAAATACGGAATTTGATGCATAATGCCGATAAAACACAGAGTGATAAAATTACAGTGTTGACTTCCCAAACCAAACTTGCAAAGACTGTTTTAGACCATAGAGTGACTTACATAATCGACATACAAGGCAACTAAACTCCCCCTCAGCAACAAAGTGCTCAAAATCTAGTATAAAGTGTATGGATCATGTTGGAATCAATAGATGAGCCGATATTAAACAAGTCACCGAAAAAATTGGCTGGAACATGCTCTTATGCCGGAGTATTAGATTTGATGGCTAAAAGTGGTCACAATCTAAGAAATAAAATTATATGGGTAGGGTCGGAATGATGTCACGACCCAACTAAGTGAAAATGAGTTATGTTTCAGTCCATATGAGTGATAAGGCTGATGTCTGGTTCAACAGCCACATCCTAGAACAAAAGGGCACCAATTGATTTTTGTTTGCACGGAAGTATGTCAGAGGTTTGGTAATGTGAGACCTTTGGATATTGTTGATGAATTCAACAACAATAAACAAACTGGTAGTATTGATAGGTACGAGGAAAAGCTTGATGAACTTAAGTCTTATATGCTATTGATAAACCCTCTTTTGAACAAAACTCACTTCATTGCTTGCTACAAGTGGTCTGAAACCAGAAATAAAGCCACTAGTTGGTTTAGCAAACCCCAAAACCCTCTTGGATCCTTATGAACTACCAAAATCGTATGAAGCTTGTTTTAAAGCCCTCCAAGGAACCACTACTCCCATGATAGCCCAATATCCTCACAACCAAACCACTTCTTCCAGAGCAATTGTACCTTACCAAGGACCTTCAACCCAACCTCAATCCAACAGCGCCATTGTTCCTTATCGATCTACCAATACAAAAACACAAGACTTTTGTTTCTAGACCTAGGGTTCCTTTCAAACCAAACCCCACCAATGAAGCCCTCAAAGAAAGGAATCTATGTTACTGCCACGAAGCTTATTTTCCTAGCCATCAATGCAAACCTAAGACATTTCATGCTCTTACTTAGGAAGGAGAGGGCCGGAGAAGTTGAGGTGCAGGTCATTCATGAGGAGGGTGAAGTCAGTGGTGAGAAGGTTGAAAACACTGAGGACGAGAAACCTACAGAAGAAGAGGGTAGGATATCCATGTGTGTTGCGATGGGGGTAACCATCTCAAACCTTCTACTATCACAATTTTGGGTTATGTACAGAAACTGCCTTTGATTATACTGATTGATATTGGTTCAACTCATAGTTTTGTGACCCCTCAAGTGGTCAAGGCTTTAAGACTGTCTGTAGTCCCTTGTTTTATTAGGATGAAGGTGAAAGTAACTAATGAAGAGGCTATGCATACAAAACATTGTTGTTCAAATCTTTTGTGGCAAATGCAAGAAGAACAATTTTGTTTTGACATTAGATTGTTGCAAGTTGGTGGATGTGATTTGGTGCTAGGTATGGACCGGACAGATGTGTTTTCCCCGGTTGTACTAAGTACTAGACCACACAGTCTATCCCAGTGTTGTGAAAGGCGCTCGCCTTTCGCCAAAGGCGATAAGGCGAGGTGAGGCTGTGTCGCCTAATTGCTGTGAGGCGAGGCGAAGTGAAATAGGTGAGATATGGCGACAATAAGGTGATGGCGATGGCGATGGCGAGGCGAGGTGGTAGCGCCTCTTTTCTTTTTTTTTTAAAAAAAAAGGTCTGACTTGATTAATATTAGTGAAAAACTCAAAATCAGGGTTTTCTACAATCATCGCGACATTGCGACCTCTTCTACTCAGTCGCGAGTCGCGACTTCTTCTATTCTACTCTTATCCTTCGCGCAAGTCGCGTCTGCTTCCAGGTATGACTACGAGACCTCTTCTTTTTCTTCTTCTTTTCAGTTTTTCTCTGCTTCTTCTTATCTTCAGTCAGTTCTCTTCTTCTTCTTCTTCTCTTCTTTTCTTCTTTTCAGTTTTGCTCTACTTCAGTTTCTTCTTCAGTCAGTCAGTCACTATGCTCTGTTTTCCCGTGGTAGTGAACAATAATTGACTGCTCTGTTTTGTGCTCACTGCTCTATCTATATTAAAAATAAATAAATTAATCCTTCTATAATTATTTCTTCCCTACTTAATTTAGTTTTATACTAATTAATATTGTATTTATTTGTTCATAAATAGTGAATTCAATGGCGTCGGATGCTAGCAAAAAGTGGGACATTGGATGGATATTTATATATGCAATTAAATATTTTTAATTTTTGGTATTAATTGGCGCCTCAATTCAAAAAGGTGAGCGCCTCGCCGCGAGGCGAGGCAGGCCCTTGTCACCTTTCGTCGTAGGTTAATCACATTGTTGGGTTATCAGGATGAGAACATACGCTTCCCAACCGAGGGTGAAAAGCTACTGAAATTGTTCAACAAACACCTTAGTGGGACAGATGTTGTTTGCACCATGGGTAGCTACAATTGATGATCGAAGGCAGCAGGTCCCTCAAGAGATAACAATTTTGTTATAAATCATTTCAAGAGGTCTTTGATGAACCAAAGAAATTGCCTCCTAACAGGACTTGTGATCACAACATTCCATTGTTGTGAGGAGCCCGACGTTTCCATTTAAGACCTTACGGGTATTCCTTTGACCAAAAGAATGTAATTGAGAGCATTATTGATGATATGTTAGCTCTCAAACTGTAGTACCTAGTCATTCATGCTTTGCATTACCTGCCCTACCTTTTAAAAAGAAAGAAAGTACTTGGAGATTGTGTGTTGACTATAGAAGGTTGAATTCATTAACTGTGAAAAACAAATATCCCATCCCCGTGGTGGAAGATCTTCTAGATGAGTTGAATGGGTCTAAAATATTCTCTAAGGTGGACTTAAGGTCAGTGTATCACCAAGTGAGAATGAGAAGGGCGGATGAACATAAAGCTGCTTTTAGGACCCATCATGGATTGCGGCAATTCAGAGTAATGTCATTTGGCCTTACTAATGTCCCCGTCACTTTTCAATCATTAATGCACCAAGTCTTTGGAGCATATCTCAGGAAGTTCATATTACTCTTTTTTATGATATTTTGATTTACAGTGCATCATCAAATGATCATGTGAAACATTTAGAGATTGTGTTACAACTGTTGAAGGAGAATCGGTTGTTTGCCAAGGTGTCCAAGTGTGCTTTAGGACAGAAGCAAGTAGAATATCTTGGGCACATCATCACTAGAGAAGTGGTCAGTAATGGAAAATTGGCCCGAACCAGTTTTTTTGGGAAGCGAGAAGCAGAAAAAAGTGACGAGGGCTCGCTTCACAGAAGCGTGAAGCGAAGCGCACGCTTTTTTCAAATAAAGCGGTATTTATTATAAAGATAAAAAATATTAAATAACTTAATAGAGGTAACATATTCTTAGATTAAAAGGTAAATAGATAGTCAATAATCCTCATAAGTCATAACATTTAAAGAAAATACATAACTAAATCACAAAGGATCAAACTCCTATTCTTCATTGTGATATTGAATAAGAAAATACAATTTACTACAAGCAAAAATAGAAGAGTAACTCAGTAACAGAACAGCAAAAAAACTAAGGAAAATAAATATAGAGACGGAACAGAGCAGCAGCCAGAAAAAAAAAAAAAAACAGAGCATAGCATTACAAACAGAGGAACAGTAACTCAGTCACAACAACAAAAAACAAAGGAAAAAAAATATAGAGACAAAACATAGCAGCAGCCAGCAAAACAAAAAAAAAGAAAAAAAAAAAAAAACAAAGCAGCAGTGACCAAAGAGAAGAAGAGAAGAGGAAAAAACAGAAGAGCAGTCGACCAAAGAGAAGAAGAGAACTAACCCGTAGAGTGTAGCAGCAGTCACAGCAGTCGACCAAGGAGGAAAAATAATTGGAAAGATGTTGCCCAAGTATATTTACAGAAATTTCAAAAAAAAAAACCTAACTAGCACTTATTTCATTTAAGCGAGCTTTTCATTGCCTTTTTTTAAGTGCACTTCTCACTTCGCCTACTGAAGCGCTTGCTTTTTCAGCAGCACAGTGCTTGCACCTCACCTCGCTTCACGCTTTAAACGCACCTTTTGTCGCTTTTCACAACACTGGCCCGAAGATAGCAATCTGAAGGAGTTGAGGGGATTTCTTATTGCATTGATCAGCAAGCCTTTAACTTCATTACCAAAAAAGGGCATTTTCTTGGAGTGATGAAGCCACTGAGGCACTTCAGGAGCTGTGAATTGCTATGTCCTCTGTACCAGTCTTGGCCTTACATGATTTTGGTAAACCATTCATTGTAGAAGTTGATGATTGTGGAACTGGAGTTGGGGCATTCCTCATGAAAGACAAGCAACATATTGCTTATCTCAGTAAAGTACTGAGCAAAAAGCGGTCAAGGCTTATCAACTTATAAGAAGGAGTTGATTGACTTGCTTATGGCAGTGAGGAGATGGAGACACTACCTCCATCCTCACCACTTTATTACTAAAACTGACCATTTAAGTCTAAAGTTTTTGCAGGATTAGAAAATTTTCACTTCATTACAACATAAGGGCATACCATGCTTATGGGGTTAAAATTTATGAAATCCATTACAAGAATGGTGTGGAAAACACGGCTGCAGATATCTTGTCTAGGGTATGACACAGAAGTTAATTACAGTGTTATCAGTCATATGCCGCCTAAGTGGATAGAGGAGATCCTAAGCAGTTATGAAAGAGAACAAGAAGTTGTCCAGTTGTTAACTCAACTTCATCTAGATACTGCAGCTATAGAGGATGTTGCTATACAAAATGGTTTACTAGGGTTGCAAGGCAAGACTTGAGTTAGAAATGGTAGTGGACTAAGACAACAATTGGTGCAACAAATTCATACTTTTGGTCTTGGTGGACACTCTGGAGTCTCTACTTCAATACAAAGGATCAAACTATTATTCTATTGGCCTTCAATGTTAACTGATGTTCAAAGGGTGGTATTAGAATGTGAAGTTAGCCACAGGAACAATGTTTATAAACTACATGGGTTGCCTAGTACTATAGTGAGTGATAGAGATAAAGTGTTCCTCGGTATCTTTTTGAAAAGAATTTTTCAAAGGTTTGAAGAGAAGACTGAAGTTTAAATCAGCATACCATACCCAAACTGATGGGCAAACTGAAAGGGTCAACAAGTGCCTGGAAAATTATTTAAGGTGCATCTGTGGTAACAAACTAGGTGAAGAGTGCAAGTGACTGGTCTTGGCTGTATATGGATATAATTCCAATTACGATTTAGCTACGAAGATGTCTCCTTTCAAGATCTTATATGGATATGACCCTCCACAACTCACTTTTGAGTTGATATCTCAATCCAAAGTGGTTGCAGTGGTTCAATGGTTGCAAGAAAGGCAGGTGATGGCTAAGGTTCTAAAAAGAACCGGATGTTGGGAGACTAGGTGTATATTAAGTTACAACCATATATGCAAACTTCTATTGCCTTAATTTGAAACTCACTTCCAAGTATTATGGGCCGTACAGTATGATCAAGAAGATCAGTCACTGTTGCTTATGAATTGTAACTTCCTCCCACATCTAGAATTCACCATATCTTTCACATTTCCAAATTGAAGGAAAGGATAGGGTCCAATGTAGTTCCTACTAATGAGACTCCAATGTGCCATCTAACCAATTGTCATTCTGGATCACAAAATAGTAAAAAAGGGAGATGCAATTGCAACACAAGTGTTCGTGCAATGGGACAATTTGCTCCCTCAAGAAGCTATTTGGGAGACTACAATTTCCTAATTTTAAGTCATTTAGATCCTGTGAGTTCTTGTAATTTTTAATTCCAGTATTTGACTTAAGTTCTTTATGTTTTTGGGTTTATTAGTAACTCTATCCAAATCCATCTATGGAGTTGTTGTACTGTTTTATCGAAATATCATAAATGAAATATCAAATTTCCTTCTCTTCTTCTATCTTCTTTTCCCTTCTTTTTCATTTCTGCATTTCAATTAATTGAAGCTCATTACTGCTTCATTCGTGACGCAATGCTACTTATTTCACATTTACTCAAATGCCATATCCCCAGTACCAAAAAGAAGAATAATACACATACTTACTGAAACATATTCTACAAACAATTATAATTTAAAACACCAATGAAAGTTTATAGTACCAGAACAAAATCGAACAAATACTGAAACATTTTTTCGATAAATTTATTAATCTAATTAAAAAAGAAAAAAAGAGAGTGAAAGTACTGACCCTTGAACGAATGCCTTGAGAAAGTGAACATCCTGCGCAATGTAATGGCGGAAAGTATCAATATTCAGAGTTCCAGAAGCCAAGCAAACGATAAAAGGAGTGTAAATTGCAAAAGTAGACTCTTTCTTAAAATTGATCCAACACCTCCTCGCTACACCCACACTTTCCTCAATCGGCGACGCCATTGTAGGAGGAGTAATCGCCGATCTCAAATAGTGAGAGGGACGAGAATAGAATCGGAAAATAGAGTTGGAATTGAAGAAATTGAATACTGGATTTGGAATTGGTAGCCTAAGAGGCGATAATAATAATAAGGAGCGCATATATATATAAGGCAGGTAAATTATAATTGTAAGTGTTTGTAGTATTCTACTTTGAACATGTATAATATGGATGGAAAGGGAGGATTTGTTGGTGTTTTGGTGATTTGCCACTCGGAACAAGGAGTTTCTAAAAGGGTCAAGACAAAAACTACAATTTTTTGTTGTTAAAATAACCAGTCTTTGATTAAGTTGAATAATTGTGATAATTATGTGTATGTATGTACAGTGTTTGATCCTTTGAAGGACTTCTGGAACTTAGGTTTATGTAATGTAATGTCCTAAGTTTGTGGGGGACAGTTGTTGTATTAAGCAAGATAGTCTATGCAGTATGTAATCTAGTTCCAAGTGGAAGTTCAATAAGATTGGTAAGAGTTTGAGAATTCAGAATAGTGAATATTTATTTTGTACACTAATTTACATTTTTTTTAAAAAGAGAATATTTGAAGATATGAATATTTAGTTTGAATATATGAGAGTTTGAGAGAAAATACAGCATTACCTGTCAAACCCCAAAAACGTACGTGATGATACATATTTATCTCCATCAAGACTAGTCAGCATCAACCCAATAATACGAAAGAAATGTGAAAAGTAAAACAAGAATGACATGAGAGCGAAAAACTTATTCATTCTAAAACATAACCCAAAAACCTGTTTATCAAGTGTACAAGTCACTGTTGTATAAAGTGCGAAATTGAAAGATAATTATAAGTCTCAATGTCTTTGTTTCTCAAAGAGAACAAAGCATAAAATAAGGAACAAGATGGCCCGCTAGGATGACAAGCAACTACCTCTGAAAGCCTTGGATATAGAATAAGAAGATCGGGTTCGGGCTCGGAACCTACAAAAGTTTAGAAATAAGGAGTGAGTACCAACCAACACGGTACTCAACAAGCAACCTAATAAACAAGGCAAAACTCGCTAAAAACGAGTACTCCTTTCATCCCAATCGAACCTCTTCAAACTACAGCATGCATAGAAATCAGAACAACCTAACAGTTCACAATCACCATTTTAGTTTAGAATTCAAGTTCTTGAAAAACCTTGCTATTCGTCAATCAAAATCCCAAATTTGGATGTTAAAAATTCATAAATAATCAAATGAAAATGAAGTTTTAGGGTCACAAAAGCTTACCCAAATGATTTAGCACAAGAAATCTCTTCAAAATTGCCTCCAAAGAGTTTACAAAACTCAAAATGGAGAAAATAGATAAAACCCCAAAAATGGCAGGCATAAACCTTCTTTGAAGACGCTTAAGCGAACCCTGCAAAACTAGGGGTCTCGCTTTTGCGAACCAGACAGCGCTTAAGAGACCGTCACTAAACTGAACCCCACAAAAGTTTGGCCTAATCGCACCTTTGCTAAAGTGAAGGTTGCTAAAGCGGAATGTCTATCGCAAAACCAAAGGGTACAAAACTTAGGTACCAAAAAAATGAGTCAACTCTCAAAACATCGAAAGAATCCTTGAGATTCATTCGAAACCATGTACACACAAACCAAATATGCAAATTAACTATACTCAACGTTCCGGACTCAATGAAACCATCGAAACATGAATTTGAGGTCACCTATCGAAATTGTGAAAGTTTCAAGAAATGAATGCAACGCCTAAAAAAGCTAAATCAAGCTTGGGACCTCTGAAAATTCAACCAAGACCTCACTAAGGCCTAAATTCATCCCCCCGAATCCAAACGAACTCTCAGAATTCTGATTCAAGCATCCAAACCCCGAATGTTGACCAAAATCAACCTATAGCCTAAATTTTCAATAATTACCAACTTAGGACCTGAAATACTCAATAAGACTCTAAATCTAAAACCTACAATTCTCTTAAACTAATTTCCACATTTCAGGATTGATGGAAGACGAAATTTCATTCCGACACTTGAAACTCCAAAAGACACCGAAAACCACTTTTTAACAACTTTAGCGTTTCAAATTCCAAAATTCTCAAAATTCACAACTTTTAACTCACAACTCGAAACCAATTTTAAAACTCATTCAAAAGTGACTCTAGGCCAACATAGGGAGGGGTAAAATGGTAATTTTATATTGAAATTAAAAAATAATCGACCGAGTCATTACATTATTGTAACACCTCGAAATTTAATAGCCTAAGCAAGGGTCCAAGTAAGTGGTCACAAACCAAAAATTTAGCCTTAGCACCCTCCACGAAGATGCTCACTTACCGTGAAGGGCACCACGACTCGTGGTGATGCCCGTGGACCCTAGGCAGAAGCTAGCCAATTGAGGCTCAGCTCCCACGAGCACCATAATGGTTCATGGTGGGAACCACGGCTCGTGGTGGTGCCCATGGAGGTAAGGCAGTGAGCCCTCCAAGGCTGCCCAAATGGAGACCCTCCCCACGAAACACTTGACGGCTCGTGAAGGACACTACGGGTCGTGGGAGAGGTCTTGGACATGAGTTGGGTTGGGTTTGAGGGGCTAAGTGGTGGCAAGCCAAGCCACTGGTCAAGGGACCACGGCCTCCACCATGGTTTGTGAGGGCCACCACGGCTCGTGAAGCCAAGTGTGCTGGTGGTTCGACAGTTTTTAGTTCAGGGGTTTTTGGGGCTTTTCCTGTTTTAATTGAATTAATACTATGTCATTTTACCCAAGCCTAGGAACCCTATATAAGTTATTTTAACCTCAAAACTCACCCATTCAAGTCATTATTTCCAAAACCCAAAAGAAAATCAAAGTTCTTCCTCCCCAAAATATTTCTCTCTCTAAAAACTTGAAGAAGAAGAAAGGATTCAAGCTAGGGTCTAGGGCAATCCTCAATTCCTCCATTGAAGATAAGCATTTGGATTTGAGTTATGATAGTTTTCATCCATGGATTCCTTCCATTCATGGTGTTCCCAAATTCCTCTATTTCAAAGTTAGAATTCCCCAATTGAGTTAGGATTTTCTTTAATTGTCATGGGTTCTTTTGATTATTGATTTAAATGACTGGATTAAGATCTTTTATGCATGAATTGATAAAATACTATTATTTTGTGATGGTTACCCCATGAACCCATGTAACCCTCATGTTTTAAAGTTATGAATCATATGATGTGATATTTTGATTGTAAAGGAAGAGTTTTATGAAATTGAGCATGTATTGCTAGAATTACATTAATTTATGATGAAATCCATATATAACCTATGTTTTCTAAGTGTTGATGATTGAAAGTGGGTTTTGACCTTGAAAAGTAAATTATGGACTTATGCATTTTCGTATGGAATCTATGCAAATGTTTTAAGGATGCTTTGAGAGTACAGTATCAATGATGATGATCATGATGTGTTATTGAAAGGATTTTATCATATACACATAAGAGTAAGATGTGAAAGCTTTTCTCACATAATAAGGATTCTTAAGTTGAAAGGTTTTCTCACCTAATTGAGTTAAAGATTAAGAGCTATCCTAATGAAACTAGCTTTGATTGGTTATTGAAAGATACCTTTCTATGGATGATGACTTAGCTTGGATTGGCAAGATGACGTGCCTTTCCATGGATAATAACAATGAGAAGAAATGACTATTTCGTGGGATTTATGCTTAGCACCGAAAGGATATTAAGATGAAAACTCTCACGTGAGTAGAGGCCGAGTTTCTAGAAGCAATCTCCTTATCCCTTACCTATGTTCCACCATAGGATGATTGTATAGATAGAAATTAGCTAGTGGATCCACCTAAGCTAGAAGTTCATGGTTCCACCTTGACAAGTAGGACAACCCTTTTCGGTGTGGGAAACACTAGGATCATGTTATAGCACACATGGTCTCTATGTCAGTTATGGCTAATCCCCCACATTAATAATGAACTAAGGTTACTTCAAGAAGTATTGCATGTGAGTTAAAAGGTTTCAAAGATGATGTTAGTTTGCATTGACCATGGTTTTATGACTTATGTCTTCTAACTCTCTTATATCATGTTTTAGCTTGGTCAATTGCATGTGATGAAATGAAATATCCCTTTTTAGCATGATTTAAATGTTTTATGCATAGCTATCATACTTGGTACATTGTTTTTTTACTAACGCACACTCTTGCCTACATTTTCCTAAATGTAGGGTTCACAGTCAGGGTCATCAGTCTCGTGGCTAGTGGTTGTTTTTCAAGATTCCCAAGCTTTGGTGAGTCCTCATGCTTTGAGGACGGACTTTCATTATTTAGTTCCTTTTCTTGTATTTCACTTTTGAACATGATGTATGGGCTAGACCCAATTTTATTCTATTGTATTAGATGGCTAGAATGAGACAAGTGTTTTAGACTTCCACTTATCTTTTATAAAAACTATTGAACTTGGACTATTGTTTTACTCTTATTGTTCTATTTCTTATGTTATGAGAGCTAAGTGGCTTGTATGGGGTTCTTCGGGGTTCTATACGCCATGTTACATCTAGGGAGTACCTTTGGGTCGTGGTAAACTTGGTATCAGAGCACAAAGTGTAGAATGGTCCTAGGATGTCTCATAAGCCACGTCTAGTAGAGTCTTGTTCATAAGTGTGAAGTGCGCCACATTTATGAATGAGAGGCTACAAGATGATTAGGAAACTCCATTTCTTTCATTACTCTGAAGTCGTGCATAGAGTTTAACTCTATAAAGTATATCTCCTAATCCTTATCCGATGTTCTACAGGATATGGCTACCCAAAGAGCTTATGCTAGAAGGAATGTGAGAGAGAATGAGGAACAAGAAGCTCCTTCCCAAGCTCCTCAAGTTCCGATCGATCGTTTGGCCGAGCAAGTAACTAATGTGGAGTTTAGGGCAATTTTTCAAGTGTTGGCTCAAGCCGTGACGGCCCAAGCCAGTAGGGAGGTTGCGGTTCCCGTCAACCCAAATATGGGAACAACGACATCTAGAGTGAGGGACCTCACTAGGATGAATCCTCCGGAGTTTCATAGTTCTAAGGTTGAGGAAGATCCTCATACTAAGGTCTACAAGGTTTTAATGATCATGAGAGTGACGCTGGTGTAAAAGGTGGAATTGGCTGCTTATTAACTAAAAGGTGTGGCTCAAATTTGGTTCAACCAATGGAAGGAAGGGAGATTGGAAGATGTGGGTCCTCTTGATTGGGAGAAGTTTAAGGCCGCTTTTCTTGATAGGTTTTTTCCCCTTGATATGAGGGAAGCCAAGGTGCTTGAGTTCATTGACCTTCGACAAAGAAGTATGAGTGTGAAGGAATATGTTCTAAAGTTCACTCAATTATCTAAATATTCTCCAACAATGGTTGTCGATTCAAGGGCTAGGATGAGTAAATTTATTTCAGGTGTGTCCAAAATGATAGTTAAAGAGTGTTGTACTACTATGCTCATTAATGACATGGACATCTCTCGTCTCATGGTTCATGCACAACAAATTAAGAAGGAGAAACTTAAGGAAAATCCTAGAGAGGTAAAAAGGGATGAGACCGGAGATGGAAATTTCTCTCATACAAAATCCGATGGACATGGTCATCCTAGATTTCGACAAAGGTTTTCCAGTCAAGGTTCCTCTAATGCTCCTCCTAATTTTAACAAAGATAGGGTGTCTAACCCTAAGCCTCAAGGAGGTAATCGTAGTGTATCTTCATTGCCTAGGTCTACTTGTACTAAGTGTGGAAGGAAGCACGAGAGTAAGGGGTCGTTTGGTTTGAATATGAGTTATGATGGGATAAGTTATGTTGGGATAAGTTATGTTGGGATTAGTTATGATGGGATAAGTTGTCCTGGGATTATTTCTTATTGAGTGTTTGGTTTGTTATATTCAAAATAATATATATTGATAAATTTTAAGAACAAGTTGTTTGTTTACAAAATTACCCTTCACTTTATTTAAACTTTTTAAATTTTTCTTTGTGAGCTTTAGTTATTCATTTTTTAAAATAAAACTTTTATTTTTTTTAACTTAAATATTTTTGTTTATGTATTCCCATGATAAGTACCATGTGTATTTAAAAATATAACTTTTTTCTTATTTAGCTTAAAAATAGAACTTTCCTCTTAAGTTTATTAAAGAGAAGAAAATTTATGAGAAATCAAAATAAAATAAACATAAGAATTAGTCAAATAAATTCATAAATAAAAATTATATTTATATAGTATAATTTTTTAATAGAAAAATATGTATAATTATCATAAAAATAAGGAGTAGTAAATATTATTATACATGGTATTAAAAAAAATGTAAATATACATAAATGTAAAAAATGATATATAAAAAGGATTTAAAGGGACATATTTGTCATTTACCTATTCTATCTCGGGATAAGTTATCCCGGGATTACTATACCACCCATGGGGAGGGATAACTTATCCCGGTACTAATTATTAATCCCGGGATAAGTTATCCCGGACTTGCCAACCAAACAACATAATTTTTTTTTTATCCCATCACTATTTCCTTATCCCATCACTATTATTTCTAATCCCTCACACCAAACGAGCCCTAAGTGCCTAGCTAGCACGGATGGTTGCTTTGGTTGTGGTAAAAATGGTCACAAAATGAGGGATTGTCTGATGCTTACGGCTAAGGGAAGAGAGGGCAAGCAAGATCCTCCTAGTGGTTCGGGTCCCAATGCTCCTAAGAAAAACCGATTTTATGCACTTCAAACTTGTGTTGAGCAAGAGGGTTCTCCCGATGTGGTTACCGATATGTTGAAAGTTTTCCAACTTGATGTTTATGCTTTACTTGATCCCGGTGCTACCTTGTCTTTTGTGATGCCATATGAGGCTATAACGTTTGATGTTCTTCCGAATGTGTTGTTAGATCTCTTTTCTGTCTCTACTCTTGTTAGTGATTCTATTGTGGCTAAAAGGGTCTATAGAAAGTGTTTTGTTTCCTTGTCCCATAGAGTTACTCTTGTTGACTTGGTAGAGCTTGATATGTTAGATTTTGATGTTATTCTTGGTATGGATTTGCTGCACTCATGTTATGCTTCAGTTGATCGTAGAACTAGTGTAGTCAAGTTTCAAATCCTGAATGAGCATGTCCTAGAGTGGAAGGGAAGAAATTCTATGCCTAAGGGTCAGTTCATCTCTTATCTTAAAGCTAGAAGGATGATTTATAAGGGTTGCATTTACCATCTAGTTAGGGTGAGGGGTGTAGATTCCGAAATCCCCGCTCTCGATTCGGACCTCATTGTTAATGAGTTTCTAGAAGTGTTCATAGAAGATTTACCCGATATTCCTCCCGAGCGGGAAATAGACTTCGGTATTGACATTTTCCCAGATACTCAACCTATTTTTATTCCTCCTTACCATATGGCTCTGGCAGAACTAAAGGAGTTGAAAGAATAATTGAAAGATTTGTTTGATAAGGATTTCATCCGACCGAGTATCTCTCCATGGGATGCTCCATTTTTGTTTGTTAGAAAGAAGATGGTTCTCTTCGTATGTGTATTGACTATCGTCAGTTGAATAAAGTGACCATTAAGAATAAGTATCCTCTTCCAATGATAGATGATTTATTTGACCAACTTCGAGGAGCAAGTTATTTCTGTAAGATTGACATTTGGTCGGGTTATCACCAATTGAGGGTGAAAGAAGATGACATTCTGAAGACGGCTTTTCAAACTCAGTATAGTTATTATGAGTTTTTGGTAATGTCGTTTGGATTGACTAATGCCCCGGTGACGTTTATTGATTTGATGAATATGGTGTTTAGACAATACCTTGACATGTTTGTGATTGTGTTCATTGATGATATTTTGATCTATTCGAAAAGTGAGAATGATCATGTTGATCATTTGATAATCGTATTGCAAGTTCTTATGGACCAACAACTCTTTGCAAAGTTTAGCAAATGTGAATTTTGGTTAAGGTTTGTAGCTTCCCTTGGTCATATTGTTTCAAGCAAAGGTATTGAGGTATATACTAAGAAGATAGATACGGTCAAGAGTTGGCCTAGACCTTTAACTCCTTTTGGATATTAGAAGTTTCTTGGGTTTAGCCGGTTACCATAGAAGGTTTGTTGAGGGATTCTCTTTGATTGCCTCTCCTTTGACGGCTTTGACTCAAAAGAAGGCTAAGTTCATATGGTCCGAATTGTGTGAAAAGATTTTACAAGAGTTGAAGGATAAACCTACTTCCGCTCCGGTGTTGACCTTTCTAGAAGGGACGGATGGCTTTGTGGTTTATTGTGATGCCTCGAGAATTGGGCTCGGATGTGTGCTTATGCAAAATGGGAAAGTTATTGCCTATGCCTCAAGGCAACTTAAAATTCATGAGAAGAATTATCCAACTCACAACCTTGAATTAGCGGCAGTCGCTTTTACCTTAAAGATTTGGAGGCACTATTTAGATGGAGTTCATGTAGATGTGTTTACCAACCACAAGAGTTTGTAATATGTTTTTAATTAGAAAGATCTAAATCTTCGCCAAAGAAGGTGGCTTGAGTTATTGAAGGATTATGAAATGAGTGCTCTTGATCACCCCGATAAAGCTAATGTGGTAGCGGATGCTCTTAGTCGGTTATCTATTGGTAGTGTTGCTCATATTGAAGAAGAAAAGAAAGAGTTGGTCTGAGATGTTCATAGATTGTCCTGATTAGGTGTTCAATTAGTGGACTCCACCAAGGGTGGTGTTATGGTTCACAATGGATCTGAATCATCTTTTGTGGCGGATGTGAAAGACAAGCAAGGCCTTGATCCAATTTTGGTAGAATTGAAAGAAGCAATGCTTAAGAAATACGTTGAGGCTTTATCCCAAGGGGGAGATGGTGTACTTAGATATCATGGTCGTTTATGTGTTCCGAATGTTGATGATTTGAGGGAACATATCTTGTCAGAAACCCATAGTTCGCGGTATTCCATTCACCCAGGAGCCACCAAGATGTACCGTGATTTACGGGAGGTCTATTGGTGGAATGGAATGAAGAAGATATTACGGGATTTGTGGCTAAGTGTCCAAATTGCCAACAAGTAAAGGTTGAGCATTAGAAACCGAGAGGTTTTTCCCAAGATATTAGCATTCCTACTTGGAAGTGGGAAGATTTGAACATGGACTTTATTGTTGGTTTGCCTCACACCTGGCAACAACATGATTCGATTTGGGTGATAGTAGATCGAATGACAAAATTGGCTTATTTACTTCCCGTCAAGGTTTCTTATTCGGTGGAGTACTATGCCAAGATGCACTTGAGAGAAATGGTAAGGTTGCATGGAGTGCCTTTGTCCATTATTTCCGATCGTGGTACCCAATTCACTTCTCAGTTTTGGAATTCATTCCAAAAGGGTCTTGGTACTCGTGTTAAACTTAGTACGCTCTTTCATCCCCAAACCGATGGGCAAGCAGAGTGTACTATCAAAACTTTGGAAGATATGTTAAGATCTTGTGTGATTGATTTTAAGGGTAATTGGGATGACCATTTGTCATTGATTGAGTTTGCTTATAACAATAACTATCATTTGAGTATCGTTATGGCTTCATTTGAAGCATTATATGGTTGGAGGTGTAGATATCCTATAGGATGGTTTGAGGTGGGTGAAGTTGCCCTAATAGGTCCCGAGTTGGTACATGAGGCCATAGAGAGAGTTTGACTTATTAGAAAAAAAGGTGAAAACTGCCTAAAGTCGGCAAAAGTCATATGTCGATGTGAGAAAAAGGGATCTTGAGTTTGATATTCATGATTGGGTTTACTTGAAAATCTCACCTATGAAGGGTGTAATGAGGTTTGGTATGAAAGGGAAGCTTAGTCCCCGATATGCAGGCCCTATCAAATTTTGAGACGTGTTGATAAGGTTGCTTTTGAGCTAGAATTGCCAAATGAGTTGGCATCAGTGCATCTGGTTTCCATGTCTCTATGCTTAAGAACTGTGTTAGAGATTCGACATCCATAGTTTCCTTAGAAGGGTTGGGAGTTTATGAAAGTATTTCTTATGAGGAAGTCCCGGTTGAGATTTTAGACTGGCAAGATAAGAAGTTGATAAACAAAGAAGTTGTTTCCGTGAAAGTATTGTGGAGGATTCATTTAGTTGAGGGTGCTACTTGGGAGACCGAGGCCGATATGATATCCCGATATCCTCATCTTTTTCCTTCTATTCCTACTCTAGCTTGAGGTAATGAGTTTCTCTTGGTTTGTCCTTTGTTTTGGAGTCATGTGTTTTATGTGTTTCCGTGATTTCCTTATGTTATGCATGTTCGTGAAAAACTTCTGTTTTGAACAAAGAAAATGAGTTTACATGATTGATTTTCCTCATGTTGTTGTGCGTTGAGTGTGAGTTGCCTATAGACTTCATGAGATGAATTGATGAACATGTTTTACCTATGCTTGTTGATAACAAATTGCATATGTAGAGCATGATTTTAGCTTGGAGATAGTAGTTCCTCCTTGGACATGAGAAATTTTGAAATTTCATGCATATTGGTTTGTTAGATCTAGTTCCTACCTTCCTTAAGATGCATTGAGTATGTTTAGCTTGGAGTTGATGTTTCCTCCTTGGTTTTTGTGAAATTTGATGAGATTGCATGCATGATGGGCTGCTAGTATTGAGTCTTTTTCTTTCAAGAGGTGTCTAGAATCCCATTCGAGGACGAATGTTCCCATGAGGGAGATAATGTAACACCTCGAAATTTAGTAGCCTAAGAAAGGGTCTAAGTAAGTGGTCACACACAAAAAATTTAGCCTTGGCACTCTCCATGAAGATGCTCACTGACTATGAAGGGCACCACGACTCATGGTGGTGCACGTGGACCTTAGGAAGTAGCTAGCCAAGGGAGGCTCACCTCCCACGAGCACCATGACGGCTTTGGTTGACACCACAACATGTGGTGGTGCCCGTAGAGGTGAGGCAATGAGCCCTCCAAGGTTGCCCAAATGGAGACCCTCCCCACGAGCCACTTGACGGCTCGTGAAGACTACTACGGGCTGTGGGAGAGGTCGTGGACATGAGTTGGGTTTGAGGGGCTATGTGGTGGCAAGCCAAGCCACTGGTCAAGGGACCACGACCACCACTACGGTTCGTGAGGGCCACCACGGCTCGTGAAGCCAGGCGTGATGGTGGTTCGACAGTTTTTAGTTCAGGGGTTTTTGGGTCTTTTCCTGTTCTAATTGAATTAATACTATGTCGTTTGACCCAAGCCTGGGACCCCTAGTGGTTTTAACCCCAAAACTCACCCATTCAATTTATTATTTCAAAAACCCAAAAGAAAATCAAAGTTCTTCCTCCCCAAAATATTTTTCTCTCTAGAAACTTAAAGAAGAAGAAAGGATTCAAGTTAGGGTCAAGGTCAATTCTCAATTCCTCCATTGAAGATAAGCATTTGGATTTGAGGTATAATTGTTTTCATCCATGGATTCCTTCCATTCATGGAGTTCCCAAATTTATGTATTTCAAAGTTAGAATCCCCCAATTGAGTTAGAGTTTTCTTCACTTGTCATGGGCTATTTTGACTATTGATTTAAATGATTGGATTTTGATCTTTTATGCATGAATTGATGAAATACTAGGATATTATGATGATTTCCCCATGAACCCATGTAACCCCCATGTTTTAAAGTTATGAATCAAATTGAGCATGTATTGCTATATCTGCATGAATTTATGATGAAATCTATATATAACCCATGTTTTCTAAGTGTTGATGATTGAAAGTGGGATTTGACCTTGAAAGGTAAATTATGGACTTGTGCGTTTTCTTATGAAATCTATGCAAATATTTTAAGGATGCTTTGAGAGTAAAGTATCAATGTTGATGATTATGATGTGTTATTGAAAGGATTTTCTCATATACACATAAGAGTAAGATGTGAAAGGTTTTCTCACATAACAAGGATTCTTAGTTTGAAAGGATTTCTCACCTAATTGAATCAAAGATTAAGAGCTATCCTAATGAAACTAGTTTGGATTGGTTATTGAAATATACCTTTCCATGGATGATGACTTAGCTTGGATTGGCAAGATGACGTGCCTTTCCATGGAAAATAACAATGAGAAGAAATAACTATTCCATGATATTTATGCTTAGCACCTAGAGGATATTGAGATGGAAGCTCTCCCGTGAGTAGAGGTCGGGTTTCTAAAAGCATTCTCCTTATCCCTTACCTATGTGCCCCCATAGGATTATTGTCTAGATGGACATTAGCTAGTGGATGCATCTAAGCTAGAAGTTCATGGTTCTACCTTGGCAAGTAGGACAACCCTTTTCGGTGTGGGAGACACTGGGGGATCATGTTATAGCTCACATGGTCTCTATGTTGGTTAAGGCTAATCCCCCACATTAATAATAAACTAAGGTTACTTCAAGTAGTATCGCATATGAGTTCAAAGGTTTCAAAGATGATGTTAGCTTGCATTGACTATGGTTTTATGACTTATGTTTTCTAACTCTCTTACATCATATTTTAGCTTGGTCATTACATGTCATTAAAATGAAATGTCCCTTTTTAGCATGATTTAAATGTTTTATGCATAGCTATCATACTTGGTACATTGTTTTGTACCAACGCATACTCTTTCCAATATTTCCCAAAATGTAGGGTTCGATAGTCAGGGTCATTAGTCTCATGGCTAGTGGTTGCTTTTTGAGATTCCTGAGCTTTGGTGAGTCCTCATGCTTCGAGGACGGACACTTATTGATTAGTTCATTTTCCTAAATTTCACTTTTGTACATGATGTATGGGCTAGGCCCAATTTCATTCTATTGTATTAGATGGCTATAATGAGACAAGTGTTTTAGACTTCATCTTATCTTTTATAAAAAAACTATTGGACTTGGACTATTGTTTTACTCTTATTGTTCTATTTTTTATGTTGTGAGAGCTGAGTGTCTTGTATGGGGTCCTTCGGGGTTCTATACGCCATGTTACATCTAGGGGGTACCCCTTGGTCGTGACAATTATCCACCACTAAAAATCATGTTTGCCATCGAACATAAAATAAAAGAAAGTACCTAAAGCCTCGAAAAACTGAGGATATCTGGAACGCATATCAGATTCTATATCTTAAGTCGCCTCACCAACTAATCGATGCTTCCACTACACCTTCACTAAAGCAATCTCTTTGGTCCTAAGCTTTCGGGCCCGCCTATCTATTGATGGATATAGGCTCCTCCTCAAAGAAAATTCTGGACCTAACACAACTAAATCAAGCAAAAGCACATGAGACTCATCCGGCATATACTTTCGAAGCATGGAGAAATGAAACACATGATGTACCACTGACAAGCAAGGTGGCAAGGCCAACTTATAGGTCACCTCTCCCACTCAGCTCAAAATCTCAAAAGGGACAATACATCTAGGGATAAGCTTTCCCTTCTTTCCGAACCTAATCACACCATTTATAGGTGACTCCCGGAGCCAAACATGATCACCTTCCATAAACAATAGGGCTCTAACTCTCCAAATGACATAGAATTTCTATCAACTCTGGCATATCAACAGTCTACCCTGAATCATACGGACCTACTCGATAGCATCTCTAAGCAAGTCTAAATCTAAAGAGTACATCTCGGTTGAATCGAACCAACCGATCGGAGATCTACACCATCTTCCATACAACACCTCATGGGGTTATCTGAATACTAGAGTGATAATTGTTGTTGTATGAAAACTCTTCTAAGGGAAAATATTGATCCCATATAGCACTAAAATTAATTACACAAGCTCTAAGCATATCGTCTAACACCTGAATCGTCTGCTCGGACTGACCATTTGTCTGAGGGTGAAAGGTTGTACTCATATTAACCGAGTGCTCAAACCATGTTGCGCAGCCTTCCAAAAATGTGAAGTGAACAATGAACCTCGATCAAAGACAATTAAAAAAGGTACTCCATGTAGTCGCACAATCTGACTGATATAACGTTGAGCTAACTTCTCCACTATATACTTAACCCGAAACAGGATGAAATGAGACTCCATAGTGATTCGCTTCTATTCCAAGTAGGAATAGGCATCCTCTTGTTGGAAAGTCAAGCATCTTGACACAAAGTCTGTAGTATCTCTCTTTATGCCACATTACCAATAATGCTGACTCAGATCATGACATCTTTGTCACTCCCAGATGAATGAAATATCATGAACAATAATCCTCCTCTAGAATCAATCTAATCAACTCGCCCACCTTGGGCACACAAATCATGCCTCTAATCCTGAAGACACCATCAGAATCAAGGATAGCCTTTTTGTCTTCCCCTCTCAACACTTTGTCTTGAATGAGGCACAACTTCTCATCATCAAATTGGTGCTCACGGATCTGCTCAACTAAGGAATAACGGGTCTCTATGAAAGGTTTTATACCACCACTCTTCTCAGAAATATGTAATTAGACGAGACTATTAGCTAATCTCTAAAAATATGTAGCCAATGGTCTCTACTCAACACTGATAGTGGAAAGACTCTCCATACTAGAAATCTTCCTACTAAAAGCATCAGTCACCACACTGGCCTTTCCTAGATGGTACAAGATGGTGATATCATTTTTCTTTAGTATCTTAAGTCATTTGCGTTGCCTCAAGTTCAGATCCCTCTGACTAAGGATTTACTGAACACCCTGATGATCTATGAAGATCGGACAATATACCTATACCAATAATGTCGTCATATCTTAAGCACAAACACTATAACTTCCAACTCCAAATCATGAGTAGGGTTTTTATTATAATGGGCCTTCAACTGTCTAGAAGCATAGATGATCACATTACCTTTCTACATCAGAACACCACCTAGCCTAACTCCAAACGCATCACACTATATAGTAAAGTCCATACCCTCCTCGGGTAGAGTCAAAAGAGGAGCCGATGTCAACAAGGTCTTGAGCTTTTGAAATCTACCCTCACACTCATCAAACCACTGGAAACTCACACTCTGTCGAGTCAATCTATTCAAAGAAGATGCAGTAGTAGAGAAGCTCTGAACAAATCACCTATAATAGCTTGCAAGTCCCAGAAAACTCCAAATATCGGTAACTGAAGTAGGCCTAGTCCAACCTCTAACTGCCTCAATCTTGGTTGGATCCACCCGAATACCCTTCTTGGACACCACATGTCCCAAAAATGCATTATAATCAAGTCAAAACTCCTACTTCGAGAACTTGGCATACAACTTCTCTTCCGCAATCTCTAGAGCATCGTCCTCAAGTGCCAAACATAGTCCTCCTCAATCTTGGAGTACACCAAGATGTTATCAATGAACACTATCTGTAACACCCATAAAAAATTCTAAGTTAAGACCCGAACTATTCTTTATTTACGTGTAAGGTCGTATCAGGTGATTCTTAAATTACTCATATGTGTAAAGTTCAATTCTTTAGTGTGGGAATAATTTATTACGGTCACAAGAATCCCCTAGCACAAAGTTGAGTTGAAAGCTTCCTTACTGATTAATTTTTTATATAACATTCTATTTGGGTCAACTTCAAACGTTCATACCTCTTTAAATATAAAGAGTTAAGTGGCCCATAACCTATCAAATTAAAGGTATTTGAATATTCTTTTCAACACCACTTATTTTGCATTAATCCAAGTTCCGAGTAAATGGTTATGATTATTTTAGTGACTTGATACAGTGTAGTGATGAATTGGCTGACGGAAGAACATTAAAAAGGGTCATTTTGTCTTTTTACCTCTATGAAAATCCTAAACGAATTTCTTGACTAATTAAAGGTCCAAACCAATCATATTTTCATCTCTTGATCCCCCAATCTCTTCTCTCTCATTCCTTTTCAAGATTCTTCTTCAAGGTAAGTCCTTCTCCAAGAATTTCATTCTTTCCAACTCAAATTCCTTCATACAATTATGGATCATTAATGAAAATCATAATTCTTGTCCATAGAGTTTTCAAGAAGCTAATTCAAGAATCTCAAGAAAGGTGTTCTTGATTGTTCTCCTTCAAGCTAGTGTTTCAAGTCTTCCAATCAAGTTCTTCTTCAAGAATCTTCAAGAACTTTGTTCTTCCAGGTATGTAAGGCTATTCATAGTGTTCCAATGAATTTCTATCCCTTATCTCTCAGCTCAGAAGGGATCACATCTAAGCGAATAATAGAAAAAATTGCATGGATTTCAATTGGAGGAAAGTTCTTTCTTACGCCCTACATCTAAATTTAGTCAATAAGAATTAAACCAGTATTCTACTCAAAGATCTATGAAATTTTCAATTCTAATTATATTCTTATTCTGAGTTCTAATTTTTTAATTATGAGATTATGATATTTTATATATTGAGATTATTGGTTTGTTGTTCATGTTTATATTTCATATGAACCCTAGTTGATGATATTTTCTTGAAAGTCTTTGTGCATTTATTTTCATGCATTAATTTTTAAGAATTTTAAAGTGAGTTCAAGGGTATTTTAAAGTATATTTTGAGAAGAGTTTCAGGGAACACAAATGATTCCAAAAGTATGATTTTTACATTGAGAAAAGAACTACGATTCATGATTAAATTGAGTATGTCATCAATTTTTAAGCAATATGGCATTTAGATATGCCATCAATGTTTATGTAGTAGGACTTCCTGAGTCATCAATGATCAAATCACAATATGTTTCAGATATAGTTTTCATGATTACAACCTAAATACGGGTTATTTCAAGAGTTTTAAGAGAAATTAATGGTTCTGGATGTATCATTTTACATTTTATAGGGATGCTCTAACAACGTGGATAATACGTTGTATCATCATGAGACTCATAGTGATGGTTGTCTGTTAGAGAAACTCCCCAATAAAGTAAAGTATATATATATATATATATATATATATATATATATATATATATATATATATATTTCAGTTCAGTATTTAATTTTATTACATCCTCACAATAAGAGCTTAAATGATTTTTCATCGTGAATTAAACTATATTTTAGTTGAGTTACCTTCGAACTTTCAGTTTAGTTATTTTTTATTCAGCTATATTACGTTACATACTCGCACATTCAATATATTGATGTCATTCGACCTGCATCTTTTTATGATGCAATTACAGGTGTTCAAGATCATCAATAGGCACTTTGTTGAGATCACTCTACACTGCAGCTAGCTTTTGGTCCTGCATTCATTCTTGAGGACTTCAAATTTACTTTCTAGTTAGTAGTTTTGAGATGTCGTGGGTCTTGTCCCAACATCTTTCTTTAATAGTAGAGGCTTCATAGATAGACAAAGTCGAGGTGTCTCTCAGTATTTACTTTCTTTTAATGCTTTTTTACAAACTATAAGTATTGTTAATGAGTATTTTCCAAACTTTATGAGATGAGTATTTGAGTTTAACGGATTATATTCTGTTTTGAGCCTATTATTACTTGAGTAGGTCTTCCCCTAAGTAGTCAGTCAGGCCAGGGGCTCACTTGGGACCAACAATGATTCTCGAGTACCAATCACATCCAGGGTGTAGGCTTTAGGAGTGACACTATCACAAAAGAATCAAAATACAGTCGAAACTGCATGTTCATCAACTCCATGAACGTTGCAGAGGCATTAGTTAAACCAAAAGACATTACAAGAAACTCATAGTGCCCATATCGAGTCCTGAAAACTGTCTTAGGGATATATGATGCCCTAATCCTCATCTGATGATAGTTGGACCTCAAATCAATCTTAGAAAATAAAGATGCTCCCTGAAGCTGATCAAATAAATCATCACTGCGAGGAATAGGATACTTGCTCTTCACTGTCACTTTGTTCAACTGTCGGTAGTCAATACATATCCTCATGGTTCCATCCTTCTTCCTCAAGAATACAACTTGAGCACCCCCGTTGAAACACATTAAGGAGAATGAACACCTTACTCAACAAGTCCTGCAACTGATCCTTAACCTCTGATGGATCCATGCGATAAGGAGAGATAGAGATGGGCTTAGTGCCCAACAACAATTCAATAGAAAAATTGATGTCCATATCCAGATGAATACTTGGAAGAACAATAGGAAAAACATATGAAAACTCTCAAACCATGGGCACAAAATCCATGGGAGGTGGCTAAATATTAGTATCTAGAATAAAGCCCAAATATGACAAACACCATATATTAACCAATCTTTTAGCTCGAATGAAAGACATAAATTTGCTAGGGTAAGAACCACTAGCACCCGTCCACTCAACTCTCGGGACATACGATATCGCTAAGGTCAGAGTCTTAGCATAACAATAAAGAATATCATGATGCGGGGAAAGACAATCTATATCCAAGATATTATCAAAGTCCACCCAAGTGTCATACCCATCCAAACAAACAAGACATAATCGATACACTCGATCCACCACTAAGGACTCACCCACTGGTATAGAAATATGAATAGGCACATGTGTGCTATTACACATCATATCAAATCCAACAACAAAATAGATAGACATATACGAGAAAATAGACCCTAATCAAACAATACAGACGCAGGTTGATGGCGAATTGGGATGATACTTGTAATCACAACATAAAAAGTCTCGGCCTCACACCTCCCTGGAGAATAATAATATTTTCCCTCTCAACCACCACCAGTATATGAGTAGTACCTCGACCTCCGCATGGTTGAGTTGTAGCACCCTACTAGAAGCCATGACGCCTCTATCAGACCGACCTCTATCTTGACCTTGTGTGTAAGTATTTTCGATATTGATATAGTATATTCTAATTCTGGAGAAACTTCTATTGAAGGGGATGTGTTGCAACTTGAATACAATCAAGAATTGATTGGTACGAATGATACATTACCAATTGTCCCAAAGTTTGGCGATCAACTAGTAGATGTATTTGATAGTGGAAATGTTCTGATCATTACGAACATATCTCAAAAGGAGATAATGGTGGATTAGATATACATGGACAAATCGACGTTGAAAGATATGATGGAAAAGTATTCAATCGACAAAAGGTTTAAATTCTTGGTGGAGAGGTCAAACTCTATTAGGTAAATTATCGTTAAATTTGTTTCAATTTAAGTGTATTGATTTTATGTTTGCAGATGCAAAGCAAAACTAAAAAAAATAAATTGTATTCGCAGTTATACACTTGTATGCAAATCTAAAGAATGCACATGGTTGATGAAAACCTCAAGTATTAAAAAGTCAAAAATGTTTAGAATTATAGTTTTTAACTCTGAACATACAGTACTCTTAAAAGATAGGGTACATTCAGAATGTCGTGCAACAAGTGGATTGATTGGAGGAATAGTTTCACCTAAATTGAGGAATCACAACAGGAAGAACACTTCATATGATATCATGGAAGACATTAGATTGGACTTCGGTAATGATATTGCCTACATGTTGACAAGGCGAGCAAAGAAGGCATTAGAATCGATAATGGGGCAACCAGTTGTGTCTTATGGAAAGCTGTCTGCATACTTGTATACTTCAAACAAGACGTTCCCTAGTTCACATATTTAAATCAAGAAAACACCTGTGAATGAATTTTTGTATGTATGACAACATGGGAGAGTGGTAACTGAAAGGTTATGGTAGGTAAGGTATGCGTGTAAAAATGAGTAGTCATAACCGCCATAAACTTGGGGAAATAGGGTGAAAGAGTAGTCACCATCTTGTTGGATAAGGGTAAAGTTGGAAAATTTTGCATGTTTAGTCACTAAAGCATGGCATTGCAACAAAGATGGTTGAGGAAGAGAAAGATGGGCTAAGTAGCAACAGTGAAGCAAACACTACCAGGCGCCACCATACTGAGCAGTCCACAACATTGATAAAACATTAGCACCTCGATCAGCGCTATCTCTTTGATTAATCTTATGGGCAGTCTCTGCCAACCACTAAATGCACGACTGCAATATAATTATAAATATGAATATATGAAGAATTGAGCCTCGTTTGGCTTCCTTAATTGTGTAACTTTCAGAAATGACTATAGTTTTAGGGTTATTTAATTGGAATAGCTATAAGTATGATATTTAAAAAAAATTGCTACACTTTTGTGTGTCAAAATGGTTGTATTCCATGAATATTTCATTTTTTTAAATACAAAAATACCTCCAAATTAAATTTCCCATTAAATAAGGCAGATTTGTTAATGTAACTGCTACTACTTTATTTCAGCCCTTAAACCCCTTAATTTGGCACTTAAAATTAGCGATAATCACATTATGACCACTACCCTCCAGGTTTCTCAGCAGTTTAAAATTATAAAAAGTATGTTTAATCTTTCTTCTTTAGTTTACGCCTAACAAAATTCAATTTCATGGAAACTATCACAGTGTTAATCCGACATTCAATAAAATAGAGCGAAGAGAATTGCTATGTAGAATATAGTATTGACGGGATAGTGGTGAAGGAATATGCTTCATACTATGAGTTAGTTGATTTAATTTCAGTACAATTGAACATCGATCTTATAGAAAAGTGTATGAAAATCAAATACAATGTCGAAGGTAACGACACGCTTATGAAATACATAACGATATGGGTGTGCGTGTATATGTTCAGTTGAAAAAAATCAACACTCAATTTGGAATATATCCTTTGTGTGTACGTATTTTCGATTTTGATATAGTATATTATAATTATGGAGAAACTTCTATTGAAGGAGATGTGTTGCAACTTGAATACAATCAAGAATTGATTGATACGAATGATACATTACCAATTGTCCCAACGTTTGGTGATCAACCAGTAGATGTATTTGATGGTGGAAATGATTTGATCATTACGAACATATCTCAAAAGGAGATAATGGTGGATCAGATATACATGGACAAGTCGACGTTAAAGGATGTGATGGAAAAGTATTCAATTGACAAAAGGTTTAAATTCTTGGTGGAGAGGTCAAACTCTATTAGGTAAATTATTGTTAAATTTGTTTCAATTTATGTGTATTGATTTATATTTGCAGATGCAAAGCAAAACTAAAAAAATAAAATTGTATTCGCAGTTATACACTTGGATGCCAATCTAAAGAATGCACATGGTTGATGAAAGCATCAAGTATTAAAGAGTCGAAGATGCTCAAAATTAGAGTTTTTAACTCTACACATGCATGTCCTTTAAAAGATGGGGTACATTCAGAATGTCGTGCAACAAGTGGATTGATTGGAGGAATAGTCGCACCTAAATTGAGGAATCACAAGAGGAAGTACACTTCGAATGATATCATGGATGACGTTAGATTGGACTTGGATATTGATATTAGCTACATGTTTTCATGGCGAGCAAAAGAGAAGGCATTAGAATCGATAATTGGGCAACCATCTGCATCTTATGGAAAGTTGTCTGGATACTTGTATACTTTGGACAAGACATACCCTGGTTCACATATTCAAATGAAGAAAACACTTGCGAACGAATTTTTGTATGTATGACAATATTGGAGAGTCGTATTTGAAAGGTTATGATAGATAAAGTATGCGTGTAAAAATGAGTAGTCATAACCGCCAGAAGCTTGGGGAAATGGGGTGACGCAGTAGTCACCATCTTGTTGGATAAGGGTAAAGTTGGAAAATCTTGCATGTTTAGTTACTGAAATGTGGCATTGCTACAAAGATGGATGAGGAAGAGAAAGAGGAGCTAAGTAGCAACAACCAGGCAAACACTACCAGGCAACGCCATACCGAGCAGTCCACAACATTGATAAAACTTGTGCACCTCGATCGACGCTAGCTCTTTGAATAATCTCATGGGCAGTCTCTGCCAACCACTAAATGCACAAATGCAATATAATTATAATTATAAATATAAATATATCAAGAATTGAGACTCGTTTTGGCTTCCTTAATTGTGTAACTTTAAAAAATGACTATAGTTTTAGGGTTATTAAATTGAAATTGCTATAAGTATGATATTTTTAAAAAAATAGCGACACTTTATGTGTCAAAATGGTTGTATTCCATGAATATTTCATTTTAAAAAAATACAAAAATACATCCAAATTAAATTCCCTACTAAATAAAGCAGATTTGTTAATGTAACTATCATTCCTTTATTTCAGCCCTTAAACCCCTTAATTTGGCACTTTAAATTAGCGATAATCACATTATGACCACTACCCTCTAGGCTTCTCATCAGTTTAAAATTATAAAAATCATGTTTAATCTTTCTTCTTCAGTTTATGCCCAACAAGATTCAATTCCATGGCAAATATCACAGTGGTGATTCGGCATTTCAGAAAATAGAGCAAAGAGAATTGTTATGTAAAATATAGTATTTACGGGATAGTTTCGAAGGAACATGCTTCATACTCTGATTTAGTTGATTTAATTTCGATACAATTGAATATCGATCTAACAAAAAATGTATGAAAATCAAATATATTGTTGAAGGTAACGACATGCTTATGAAATACGTAACGATATAGGTTTGTATGTATATGTTTAGTTGAAAAAGATAAACATTCAATTTGGAGTATATCCCTTGTGTGCAAGTATTTTCGATATTGATATAGTATATTCTAATTCTAGAGAAACTTCTATTGAAGGGGATGTGTTGCAACTTGAATACAATCAAGAATTGATTGGTACGCATGATACATTGCTAATTTTCCCAGTGTTTGGCGATCAACCAGTAGATGTATTTGATGGTGGAAATGATTTGATCATTACGAAAATATCTCAAAAAGAGATAATGGTGGATCAGATATACATGGACAAGTCAATGTTGAAGGATATGATAGAAAAGTATTCAATCGACAAAAGGTTTAAATTCTTGGTGGAGAAGTCAAACTCTATTAGGTAAATTGTTGTTAAATTTGTTTCAATGTAAGTGTATTGATTTATGTTTACAGATGCAAAGCAAAACTTAAAAAAAAAAAAAAAATTGTATTCGCAGTTATACACTTGTATGCCAACTTAAAGAATGCACACGGTTGATGAAAGCGTCAAGTATTAACAAGTCGAAGAAGTTCAGAATTAGAGTTTTTAACTCTGAACATACATGTCCTTTAAAAGATGGGGTACATTCAGAATGTCGTGCAATAAGTGGATTGATTAGAGGAATAGTCACACTTAAATTGAGGAATCACAAGGGGAAGTACACTCCAAATGATATCATGGATGACGGTAGATTGGACATGGTTATTGATATTAACTACATGTTGGCATGGAGAGCAAAAGAGAAAGCATTAGAATCGATAATGGGGAAACCAACTGCGTCTTATGGAAAGTTGCCTGGATACTTGTATACTTTGGACAAGATATACCTTGGTTCACATATTCAAATGAAGAAAACACCTGCGAATGAATTTTTGTATGTGTTTATATCATTTCATGCTTTTATAAAGGGGTTTGATCATTGTAGGTTGATTGTTGTTGGAGACGCCAGCCACGCCAAATCAGCATATACTGGTGCATTCGTATCAGCCATCACTTTAGATGGAGCAGGTATTTTAGATACATAATTACATTATAATTTTATTTATTATTTTTAACACTTTTTATACATTATAATAGGAAATATATTACCTTTGGCGTACAGAGTTATTGATTCAGCAAATGATGTTGCTTGGACATGGTTCTTTGAACAATTCAAAGAAGCTTATGGGGAAAGAGATAATATGTGTATGGTATGTGATCGAAATGAAAGCATAATAAAGGTTGTATCTAGAGTATACAACAATATTCAACATTACGCCTGCATATGTAACTTGTGGGATAATGTATGCAAACAAATTCGAAAATTAAATGAGAAATTGAGTGAAGTATTCTACACTATGGCAAAAGCGTATACTCAAAATGATTTTGATAGGCTAATGAAAAGGGTTGAGCAGGTTGATGTAAGGGTGAAGAAATACTTTGAGTTGGTTGGATATAAGAAGTGGACAAGGTTGTATGCACCAATTCCTCGGGGTTGGATGATGACATCAAATATTGCAAAGTGCATCAATTCGACATTGGTAGCAGCAAGAGAATTACCGATATTTGACTTTCTTGAACAAGTGCGCTTGATGTTTGCTAGATGGAATTGCACAATTCGAAAAAATCTATCATTCATATTCACACTACTTGGGAAGAAGTTTCAGGAGATGCTTGTACTTGATGAATCAAAATTTGGATGTATGACGGTATGTACGTTAATGAATGGTTATTTTTTTATGAGAAAAATATTCTTTCATGTATTCAGTTCATTGTGTATTTAAAGTATACTTACTTTCATATAGAATGTATAAATGAAAATACGTATTCATTTTAGGTTGTCTCGTCAACTGATTACATTTATTCAGTAAGTGATGAAGGGAAGACTTATATTGTATGCTTGGAAAAGAAGAGTTGTAGTTGCAACAGATTTCAACTGGACGGAATATCGTGCTTACATGCATGAAGGGTGTTGAACGAAAAACATATGCTTCCATATGAATATTGTTCAGACTTTTACAAGCCAAAAACAATATTGAAAACATATGAAGTGTGTGTATCCTCTCCCTGACAACAGTGAATGGAATATACCTGAACATATTGCTAATGAAGTTGTGTTGCCACCAAAATACAAGCATCATCCAGGAAGGCCAAAGAAGCAACGGGAGAAGTCATTTAGCAAGTGGAGTAAAAGGAAGGGTACAAATTGTAGTGCGTGTGGACAACGTGATCACAATACGCATTCATGTCGAACTGCAACACGAAATGTGTAGGAACTAATACCTCCCACTAGTGAAATGTTCTTTTACATAATTTTCATTATGTTGAATAAATGAATAAAAATGTTCTTATTGAAAGATTTGTTTGTTTGTTTTCTTGATTAAATTATAATTTAACTTGAATAGTAGCTCAATATTAAACATGATACAAACTTCTCAACTAATAATTAGTCAATTACTCACTTTGATACTATAAACATGTATGGATACACACAAACTACTTGACACTATAAGTAACTACTGATAATACATGAATATAGTTATATTTGAGAATATGTTGGTAAATACATATATAAAATAGTTATACTGGTGAATATTTTGATAAATAGAACACACAACTTAAGAAAATATAAAGGAACAATGTTCTCTATATACGCTTACGTATTACTTTGGTATATGATAAAAATCACTTTAAAAACATATACTAATACAGACGAGTAAAAATACTTATGTTAAAAATACACACATACATTGATAATAAGTAAACTACAAAGATTTAAAAAAATTGTATTTTGGCAAAAAGGTTAGAATGTAATTACTTCCATCATTTACTGAACGTTTAACGAATGTAAGTATTCAAATGTCATTAAGTAAGTCCCGATAATAAATGAATATAGTAATACTTGTGGATATGTTGATGTAAAAAAGACTCTAGTATACATTTATACTATTTAATATGTTTATAAAAAGAACACACAACTGAAAAAATTGGTTACCAAAGGTAAATACCATACATTGAATGCAATAACCCACATAATATATTGAACAATGTAATTACCAAAACAATAAAGCAACATGATCATATATAAATAAAATAGTTGATAATGTTAGACAAAAAACAAAAATATTAGTTTCAACCATAAACATAAAATAGAAGCTCAAAATGATAATTAGGACAATAAACTAATTAATCTTAACAAGTTGACGATTATCGATTCTTGCGAGTGGCCTGATTATTTTGGGTGGTGCCTCATTCTCGCTAATAGCTCCATATTCAATTTTCTTCGCTACAAATTCCCACAATAGTGCACCATATTCAATGTGATGTAACTTAGAATCAAGGTGTTGAACTGGAATACTTTCACCCTCACTTAGGTACTGTGCAAATGCTAGAAAATATATACCACAATCCATGATAAATGATGAAAATACATTATTAAATAATATTGTCACGCCCCGAGGCTACCCCATTAACGTAACAGGGGACCTAGGATCACGAATTACCCCAAGCTAACCCTATTTCTGGCATATCATAAACATAATGAACATATCTAAGAAAAACATGAACTAATGCGGAAGCTTAATCAATAGATAACTGAAAATGGGAAATACCCATCTAGTATGAAAATATATATATATATAAAACATACTAAGAGTTTTAGTGATACTGAACAATCACTCAAAAGCTAAAGCTAAATCTAATATTATGTCTGAAAAGCCTCTACTGACTAGAATTGTTGGGACATGCCCCCAGCTAACTCTAGCAAAACTGAAAACTGGAAAAAAAAAGACTGAATATAAAAAGCATGTCGATTGTCCTCAAAGTATGAGGACTCACCACTAAAGCTGTTGAATACGGACCGAAAGTCGATGTAAGCGTGATCTGGATGTTGAGTACCTGAACCTACGTCATGAAATGATGTAGCGCAGAGTATGCGTCAGTACTTGAAATGTAGTGAGCATGCATGATATAGAATATAGTTGAACAAATATATAAGTTGAACAAATATAAATGAGCAATAACATAATCTGAGCAGAAACGTAGATACTAAAATATAACTGAAAACTGGGCTAAATGCAATGACCAAGTACTAATCATGAACAAGCATGTTGAGACTGAATACAGAGGTACAAACTGAATACCTGGTCAAATGCACTAAAGTCTGATTGTGGGAGCTACTATTAACCGACATAAAACCAAGTGAGCTAAATGTGAAGTCTGATGTATATGCCCCATCGAGAGGACCCAATATACCTTGCCATGAATATAAAGGCATGACTGGCGTGATCACTAAATCTGATGCCCACAGAGGGGACTTATAAACCTATGGGGGCAGGTAGTTCTGGGACTATGAGGGTACGTTGAACCTTAGTCCAACTCGGTGCTAAGCCTACTCCCAACTGGAAATGTGCAAGACATAACATAACTAAAATATAGATAGCTCAATGTTCTGACATGCAAATCTGAGAATGCAACATTAAGAACTGACAATGTAACATTTGAAAACTGGAGCATAGTTAGTTGTTTATTTGACCTAACAAGTGTAATTCATGAACTAAGAGAATCTACCCAACTAGGGTTCTGAGTTTCATGCAAGCAACTAATCAAATTTTCCAAGAAAACATGATAATTCGATTACGAATACTGCAATATCTAAGTCACAACAATTATCCAAGGTTTTAGAAACCCTAGGTCTAAACAAGATATAGAGAATCAAGAATTTGACTGAATTATAGGGACCTAGTGGATGAAAGGAACCCACTAGTGAAATCCCACATATCTGGTGACAAAATTCATGGAGAAATCTTTCGATTTTGGAGCTGGAACAAAAGAAAATCTACTGCTTGTTCTTGAGGGACTGGTCGACTCTTTCTCCTCTTTTTGCTCTAAGTTTTGGTGAATTTTTGTGACTAATCATTTAGGGTAAGTTCTGACTAAATTACTAGGCTTAAATTGAGTAAAACGACGTAGTTTAGGTGTAAATGGTGTAGTTTAGGTGTCCAACGCATATGGGAAAAGACCAAAATGACCCCAACTTAAAATCTGACGGGGGCCTTCTACTGAGCCACTGACGGACTGTCAAAGGGACCACGGCCCATCAACTAGGTCGTGGTTGCTGGTCAGGGTCTACTGGTTCTGGGAACTCTTCTCTACGGTCCACTTCATAGACCATGTGAGGGACCACAGACCGTGAAGGCCACCATGGTTCTTCACTTGGGGTTGTGGTCTACTTGTTCAGCTTCACGAATCTCACCACGGCCCGTCATCAAGACCACGGCCCGTGGAGGGCTCCATGGTCTGATGCCAAGCCTTGGGTGATTCTACCTCACCTCCAAGAGCCTTCTTACGGCTTGTGTGGAGTTCCACGGCCTATGAATGGCTCTGTGGTCCACCACTACTGGGTGGGTGTGAGCCACGAGCAGGCCGACGGACAGTGGTTCCTCTCACGATCCGTGAACCCTGTCGTGGTTCACCAAATTTCTACTGTTTAGATATGATAAGTTTTGAGGTGTTATAATATCTCCCCATTGGAAACATTCGTCCTCAAATAAAGTCTAAACTAGCTATGTATGGAGAGAAGGAGCTGAAATCCCTACCACTAAGTATTAAAAATTGATATTTGATTGAAATGAGTTCCAAGAATATGCAAATATGCTGAAAATCCAAGAACAACTGAAAGAACAAGATACTGAGACTGAATTTACGCAAGAGTAAACTGAGAGACTGGAGAGGTACTATTACCTGAAGCTGAAACGGAATCGAAAGGAAAGAGATGAGGATACTTGGTCTTCATGGCTACTTTTGCTTCCCAAGTAGCTCCCTCTATGGAGTGACTCCTCCACAAAACTTTCACTAAAGCGACTTCTTTATTTCTCAACCTACGAACCTGACTGTTAAGAATCTCAACTGGAACATCTTCATAAGTGAGACTATTCTTCACAACCACACTCTAATGGTACTATTGATGTCGGATCACCCACACACTTCTTCAACAATGAAATGTGAAAGTCTGGATGAACCGATGCTAGTTATGCTGGCAATTCTAACTCATAAGCCACACTACCAACCCTTTTTTTAGGATTCTGTGAGGACCTAAATATCTAGGACTGAGCTTCCCTTTCTTGCCAAATTTCATAACCCCCTTCATAGGTGACACCATCAGGAAAACCCAATCATTGATTTCGAACTCTAAGTCTCTTCTCCTCACATTTGCATAGGACTTCTAACGACTCTGAGTTGTCTTAAGTCTATATCTGATAGGTTGAAATTTTCCATAGCTTCATGAACCAAATCTGGCCCAATCAATATTGCTTCACCTAATTCAAACCAACCAATCAAGGACCTGCATCTACACCCATATAGTGGCTCATACGGAGCCATTTGCATACTGGAATGGAAACTATTATTGTAGGCAAACTATATGAGAGGTAGGTGATCATCCCAACTACCCTTGTAGTCGATCACGCAAGCTCTCAACATGTCCTCTAAGGTCTGAATGGTATATTCTGCCTAACCATCCGTCTGTGGATGAAATGATGTGCTGAGAATTACCTGGGTACCAAGACCTTTCTGAAATGATTTCCAGAAATGAGAGGTAAACAGAGGACCTCTATCTGAGATGATAGACAAGGGAACACATGCAACCTGACTATCTCATGGATGTAGAGTTTGGAGTAGTCTTCCGCTAAATCTGTAGTCTTGACAGCCAAGAAGTGAGCGAACTTAGTGGCTCTGTCTACTATCACTTGAATGGAGTCATGATGTCTGCGAGTACGAGGTAAACCCATAATGAAGTCAATATTTATCACTTCCCACTTCCATGTAGAAATGTTAATCTCTTGAGTCATACCTCCTGGTTTCTGATGTTCTACCTTAACCTATTGATTGTTAGGACATTTAGCCACAAAGTCTGTGATGTCTCTCTTCATGCCATTCCACAAAAAGACTTCCCACATATCACGGTACATCTTAGTGGCACCTGGATGAATAGAATATCTGGAATTATGAGCTTCTGTAAGGATCTGCTGCCTCAACTCACCCACATTAGGAACACATAAGTGACCCTGGTAACAAAGCACACCATCTCCCCCTTGGGAGAAAACCTCAACCTTCTGCTGATGAACTACACCTTTCAGCTGAAGTAATATAGGATCACTATCTTGTTTTTCCTTAACCTCTGCTACCAATGCAGATTCTGAACTATCACACCATCATCTGACATGTCTATAAGACCAACTCCTAAGCGAGCAAGCCGGAGAACATCTTTTGCTAAGTCTTTCCTTTCTTTCTCAACATGTGCTACACTACCCATAGATAGTCTGCTGAGAGCATCAACCACTACATTGGCCTTACTAGGATGGTAAAGCACATTCATGTCATAGTCCTTGAGGAATTCAAGCAATCTCCTCTGACAAAGATTCGACTCTTTCTGGGTGACCACATACTGGGGGCTCTTATGATATGTGAATACATCAACATGAACGACATACAAGTAGTGCCTCCAAATCTTTATGGCAAATACTAGAGCTGCAAGTTCAAGATCATGAATCGGGTAGTTCTTCTCATGTACCTTAAGATGTCTAGAAGCATAAGCTATAACCTTACCTCGCTGCATCAACACACAACCTAGGCCGACCCTGAATGCATCACAATAAACCACATAACCGTTTGAACCATCTGGTAGGGTCAAGACCGGAGTTGTAGTCAACCTAGTCTTCAGTTCTGAGAAACTTTTCTCACACTCATCTGACCACTAAAACTTGACCTTCTTCTGAGTCAACTTGGTCAATGGGGAAGCTATGGATGAAAATCCTTCAAAAAATCTCCGGTAATACCCGGCCAAACCCAAGAAACTTTTGTTATCTATTAGAGAGGTGAGTCTGGCCAGTGTTATACTACCTCAATTTTTGAGAATCCACTCGGATCCCTTCATTGGATACTACACCAAGGAAAGCGACCGACAGTAACCAAAATTCACATTTGCTGAACTTAGCAAATAATTGGCGATCCTTGAGAGTTTGCAGAACAAGTCTTGGATGAGTCACATGCTCCTCCTCATTCCGAGAATAAATGAGGATATCATCAATATAGATAATAACGAACAAATCCAAATACTAGTTGAGCACCCTATTCATTAAGTCCATGAAAGCTGCTATCACGACCCGAGAGCACCCCCTAGTCGTAACCGGCGTACTCGACCTCTCAGAGGTCTAATACAAGCCTCTTAGCATTCATTCATCGCATAAAACTAAAAATCATAATGAATTAAAAACTTTCTTTACAAGGAAGACATTTCATTAAAATAGTAAGCGGAAGACTTCTAGACTTTATACACTTATGTCTCAAACCATCTAATACTTTGAATACAACATTGGGATTAAGCCCATACAAAACTTAAGCAAATACTAGAAAGACATAAAAAAAAAAGGACATGTAGGGTATTGTCCTCGAATCTATGAGGACTCACCAAGTCTTCATTTTCAACACTTAGAAACCTATCAAGTAGCCATGACATGTCACCATCTCCAAAACCCTACACTTTAGTCAAAAAAAAAAGGGAAAGAAAGGGGTTAGCACAATTAAGTACTAAGTATGGAGACCATGCAAAAACATGCCAAAAAGGACATTTTCAAGGAAGTAAATGCTTTCATATCATTTGATAAAACCTTTCCTTTCTAAGTATAAGAGACATAATACAAGTCAACATTAACATATAAGACCATAGCCAACCATACATATACTCAACATATGTCCATATACAACCCATGCTTAACTTTAAAAGAACACATGTCATTTCATTACCATAGGACCTCTACCTAATATAACCTTAAGACACACTTGAGTGAGACAAGAAGTGACCGCCCATACAACCTCTTCAAGCACACTTAAGTGTTCCCCAAGATTACCTTAGATAAGGACATTTCATTTACAACATAACATCAATAGGCCAACATTCTTTAAGAAACCATTTTGGAGACATTCAAGCACATAAGGGGACTTTCACATAATAGTCATTAGACTTAGGGAACTCACTTTAGTATCTTCAAAGCCTACTCGTGCCATGTGTAGATAGCATCCCATACTACTACCTACACGTTGTAGAACCTATCCAATAACTAGAGTGCACATCCCACATGATGGGAATAGGCATTAACCGACATAGACCATGCGAGCTAGACATGGAATCCGGTATAATAAAACCCTACACCGTGGAAGGTGTTCTACTTGCCAAGGGTAGAACTAGGACACATCCCATGTAGGCACATGGTTTAGGGGATATCCAAAGATGTTCATTGTACTCTTGCCTCATACTCGGGAGAGCTACCATCTTACCCATATCCACTCGGTGCTTAGCCTTAGTTCCCATAAAGTAATTTCATTCACATGTATGTGCTAGAGAGGGCACCATCATTAGGTCTACCGACCCATAGCACATCTACCAAGAAGGGCACCACAAGTATCTACCGATCAAGGTTCATTAAGGATAGCTCATTAAATCCCCCTGGAAGGGTGCCTTAGGCCTACCGATTTTTCATTAAGGGTGCCTTAAGCCTACCGGTCCAAGGTTCATCATTTCACACATGAGAAGGGCTACCACCATTAGGTCTACCGATTTCATGGTTTTACATTTACTTAGGAAAGCTAGACTTATGAAAGGGCACCATTTCTTAGTTTTGTCAATTCAAGTCTTGGCCTAGAATTCCTCTTTTTGCATTTATAGAAAGGGCACCATTTCTTAGTTCTGCCCACTTCACACATTTATGCATTCAAGACTTTAAGTAACAAGGAGGGACACTTTAGTCTACCAACCAAGTCACAACATTTTCATTTAAGGATACTTCATAATCCAACATTATTTCATATATACATCATGAGAAGTCATACTTTAACTCACAATGTTATCCACTTTACATAGGATCATCACAAGATCACATAAAACTCATTCACACCATACCTTCACATATAGCTCCACATAAAACTCATTCACATCATACCTTCACATATAGCTTCACATAAAACTCATTCACATCATACCTTCACATATAGCTTCACATAAAACTCATTCACATCATACCTTCACATATAGCTTCACATAAAACTCACTCACATCATACCTTCACATATAGCTTCACATAAAACTCATTCACATCATACATTCACATATAGCTTCACATAAAACTCATTCACATCATACCTTCACATATAGCTTCACATAAAACTCATTCACATCATACCTTCACATATAGCTTCACATAAAACTCATTCACATCATACCTTCACATATAGCTTCACACAAAACTTTACATATAGCGTCATATAGGACTTTACATATAGCCTCATATGTGTATAATAATACAACAATATAATAACATTCACATAATGCCCTTCATGGCCTCAATTCACAATAATACAACAAATAACCACCTCCACCAAAGGTGGATCAAACCAACCAATAAAAATTATATTAATACTAAGAGATCAAGCCATCTTACCACCCTTTTCAAAGGCCATAAGCCACAATACTCAATTCCATGCCAATTATACAATATTTATCAAGTTTGATCAACTTACCCTCTTTCCATGGCTATCTTCATCATCCTCATATTCCAACAATTAACAATACAATAACAATGATAATAACAACATTCAACTATACAAGCTAAGTTAAGCATAAGCCAATAATCAACATGAAGACCAATTCACAATTTTGTCCATTCAAGGCTAACATCCCACATCCTTCAATTCACTAACAATTCTTAACAATTCCACATAGATAAATACATATATGAACAGTCCACAACAATCTACACAATAATCGTCCATCAATTACACAAAATCAATACACCCACTTTAGGCCAAATTTAGAGAATTTGAGAAGGCATGGGTTCATGTGGATTTCTTTCTAAAAACCATTAATAATCATTAATAACCATATAAATCATCATTTAAAACCTTTTTATGCAAGAACCCATGCTAGAATCGAAATAGGTTTTTGTGTGTATTTGAAAAACCTTGAAAACCTTTTGATTGGGTTCCTTGAAAGAAAGAATAATCAAGGATAAGGATCCCCATACCTCTAAGTTGAAAACCCATGAAAATTGGAGAAGAAGCACTCGAAATCTTCAACCCTAGCTCCAACTCCTCTTCTTCCTTGAGTTAGAGAGAAATATTTGAGAGAGGGAATGATTTTGGAAATTCTAAAAGGAGTGACTTAAATGAAAGGAATTAAGTCATAAAAAGGTCTTATAGTTGCTAGGAAAAGAATAAAATAGCATAGGGTCAATTTTGGAAAAGGACTAAGGACCCATAAAGTCTTAACTTAAAAATTCTGCCCCTTCCCGTCTTAGTTCGCCCTTTTTTTTCAGCCTGACAGTGCTTCAATATTTCGGGCATAACTTTTTACTCCAAGGTCGAAAGTGGGAAAACTCGGTGGCGTTGGAAAGAGGACTCAAAGACCTTTAATTGGATAGGTAAAGGTCCACCTAATTCATTTTGAGCTAAAAGATATGACCATTTAAAGTTGACCCTTACAACTCACTAGTTCAAATGACTAGTTTCCGGACGTCACGGTCATTTCTCATCATTTCATCAAGTTCTCAACTCCAAACTCACATGTGAGGCTCTAGTTTAACTAGTTCATATTTAGGGTCGTTACAGCTGCAAGAGAATTTGTTAATCCAAATGACAAAACTTCAAATTCATAATGACCATACCAAGTCCTGAACACTGTCTTCGGAATGTCACTATCTCTGACTCTGAGTTGATGATAGCTGGCTCTTAGGTCTATCTTAGAAAAGCAACTAGCACCCTGAAGTTGGTCGAACAGGTCATCAATCCTGGGGATGGAATAATTATTCTTGATGGTGAATTAGTTCAACTGACGATAGTCAATGCACATTCTAAGAGAACCATCTTTCTTTTTCACGAACAATACTGGTGCACCCCATGTAGAAATAATGGGTCTTATGAAGCCCTTATCTAGAAGGTCTTTCAATTATTCTTTTAATTCCTTAAGCTTAGTTGGAGCCATTCGGTAAGGATGAATCAAAATGGGATGGGTATCTGGAAGGAGATCAATTCCAAAGTCGATTTCCCTTACGGGAGGAACTTTGGGAAGATCTTTTGGAAACACTTATGTAAACTAATTTACTACTGGGACTGACACAAGAGTTGGGGTTTCGGAGTTTGAATCCTTAACCCGAACAAGATGATAGATATACCCTTTAGAGATCATATTTTTGGCCTTAAGGTAGGAGATAATTTGAACCATAGACACTGAGCTACTACCCTTCCATTCTAAGACTGGCTCGTTTGCAAACTGAAACTGAATGATCCTAGTTCTACAATCAACTAAGGCATAACAGGAATGTAACCAATCCATGCCTAGAATGATATCGAAATCTACCATTTCTAACTCTACAAGATCTGCTGAGGTGACTATTAGAAAGACTGTAACAGGGCAATTTTTGTATACCCGTATAGCTATAACTAGGTCACCAACTAGAGTAGAGATTGAGAAGGGTTTTGAAAGAGTTTCTGGACTGACACCGAAGTTTACTGCTAAATAGGGAGTTATAAAATATAGTGTAGCCCCTAGATCTAACAATGTATAAACATCAAAATAAAAAACACGTAATGTACCGATGATTACATTAGGAGAATATTCCTCGTCCTGGTGAGCCTGGAGAACATACAACCTGTTATGGCGTTGACCGCAACCTGTACCAGATAAAGCACCTTGCTGAGTTGGGTGACCAGCAGGTGCTGCTGGAACTGTAGACTGAGCCCTATTATTGTTACTTCATTGCCCTTGTCTGGAAGAAGGGCAATCCTTCAACCTATGGACAGAGTGACCACACCCAAAGCACCCTTCCTTGCCTGCAAGACACTTGATCGGATGGTTCGTTCTTACCACACTTTGGACAAGTTGGGAAAGTCCTATTACCTAAAGTACTCCCTTGATACTTAGAGCCTGATGCCCTACCTTTATGATCCTGTCGAAACCTGGGGGACGGAGCACTAGCTGATAAAGGTGTTGGGGTTGTAGACCTCTGCTGAAACTGTAAGCGATTACCACTGCCCGATTTCTGCTGAGAGTATTCATAATTCGTTGTTCTAGCTTTCTTGTTGTCCTTAGCCAGTTCCCTAAGCTTGTCTCCCTTAACCTGTTGAGCATGATTCATAAGCCTACAGATATTCATATCCTCTAACAATATAGAATTCCTACATTCTGTCTTCACTAAGTCAGATACACCATATAGAAACTTACTCATTTATCCCCTTGGATCAGCAACCATATGTGGAGCATACCTGGAGAGTTGAGTAAACTTTAACCCATATTCTTGGACTGACATTGAACCCTGCTTAAAGTTCATAAACTCTTGTGCCTTAGCTTCTCTCAACTCTATCGAGAATAACCTGTCCAGAAAAGCTCCAGTAAAACGCTCCCAAGTCACAGGAGTTGCATCCGCACCCCTATTTTCTTTCCACTGAGTGAACTAACTATGAGTCGCATCCTTAAGATGATAGGATGCTAAGTCCACTCTATCATTACCGATCACTTGCATCACTCCAAAGATTTTTTTTAACCTTATCTTTTGTGGGTCCTCACCAATCTGTGACCCTAGAAACTCGAGCAGATTCATCTGAACAAAATCTCAAACCCTGGTTGTTGCTGACCCACTATTAACAATTGTTGGAACTATAGCATGATGATTGTTTTGATTGGCTACACTCTGAGCATAAAGCTAGATCGCATTGCGAAATTCCCCGGTAGTGACCTCATGGTCCGGGACTGGAGGAACTACGTCAGCATTGCGTGCATTAGCATTCCGTGCATAAGCTCTACTAGGAGGCATGATCTGAAACGCATAATAATTAATTAGAAATGAGATCATACCATACCCACGCACGATAAAAATAGCAAGAAGGTGAAGTTTTTCCTAAAACACTTCATAGCATCCCTCTCATTAGTTGTGGTGCACTTCACACCTATGAAAGAGACTCTACCTAGTGCGGCTTTTAGATATCCTAGGACTCTTGAACCTAATGCTCCGATATCAAATTTGTCACACCTCGAGGCTACCCCTTGACGTAACACGGGACCTAGGATCACGAATGACCCCAAGATAACCCTATTTCTAGAATATCATAAGCATACTGAACATATCTAAGAAAAACATGAACTAATGTAGAAGCTTAATCAATTGATAACTGAAAGTGGGGAATACCCATCCAGTCTGAATATATATATATATATATATATATAAACATACTAAGAGTTTTAGTGATACTGAACAATCACTCAAAAGCAAAAGTTAAATCTAATACTATGTCTAAAAGGCCTCTACTGACTAGACTTGCTGGGACATGACCCCAGCTAACTCTAGCAAAATTGAAAACTGAAAAAAAAATAGACTAAATATAAAAAGCATCTCTATTGTCCTCGAAGTATAAGGACTCACCACTGAAGTTGTTGAATACAGATCGAAAGTCGATCTAAGCGTGATCTGGATGCTGAGTACATGAACCTACATCATGAAAGGATGTAGTACAGAGTATGCGTCAGTATTTGGAATGTACTGAGCATGTAAGATATAGCATAGAGCTGAACAAATATATAAGTTGAACAAATATAAATGAGCAATATCATAATCTTAGCAGAAATGTAGATACTGAAATATAACTGAAAACTGGGCTAAATGCATTGACCAAGTACTAATCATGAACAAGCATGTTGAGAATGAATACTGAGGTACAAACTGAAAAACTTGGTCAATTACCCTAAAGTCTGACTGTGGAAGCTACTATTAACCGACATAAAACCACGTAAGCTAAATGCGGAGTCCGAGGTATACACCCCATCGAGAGGACCCAATATACCTTGTCACATGTATAAAGGCATGACTGGCGTGATCACTAACTCTTATTCCCACAGAGGGAACTTATAAACCTATGGGGGCACGTAGTTTTGGGACTATGAGGGTACGTTGAACCCTAGTCCAACTCGGTGCTAAGCCTACTCCCAACTGGAAATGTGTAAGACACAACATAACTGAAATATTGGATAGCTCAATGTTCTGACATACAAATCTGAGAATGCGACATTTAAGAACTGACAATATAACATTCTAAAACTGGAGCATGTTTATCTGTTTAACTGACCTAGCAAGTGTAATTCATGAACTAAGAGAATCTACACAACTAGGGTTTTGAGTTTCATGCAAGGAACTAAGCAAACTTTCCAAGGAAACATGATAATTTGATTATGAACACTACAACACCTAAGCCACAACAATTATCCAAGGTTTTAGAAACCCTAGGTCTAAACAAGATATAGAGAATTAAGAATCTGAATGAATTATAGGGACCTAGTGGATGAGAGGAACCCATTAGAAAAATCCCACATGCCTGTTGACGAAATTCACGGAGAAATCTTTCGATTTCGGGGCTGGAACTGAAGAAAAGGGTTTTCCATGAAAATGATTTTCCACCTTTATTTTATATAGGCATGGATTAGGGTTTTATGGTAGCCTCCAAGTAATCCTTATGGTACTTCTTTGTCCATCTTGTTTTGACTTTTGCTTTGACTTTTTCTCATGTAAGCATTTGCTTTTCCCTACAAAAGCTCGGACGAGTGGGGAATATCATAAACTCAAAGAAGACCAGGGTTGGGTTTTAAAAGTACATTAAGAGACTATTTTTCTATACTTACAAGCCATCTGATTCATGTTGAGGTATATCCTTCACATACATCACATCGTATGAAATGTATTGATCTTGTGTATCATCTGAATTATTGGCAAACTCCATTTACACATACATTGGCAGAAGCTGAGCAAGCTTTTAAATTTCATCTCTAACATAATAGTCATGACCTCTTGCTCTGTATGAGTCATAAACATAAATGGATCATTCAACTATTAACAAAACATCCAACACCCAGTGATTTCTCTGCTCCACATTACTGGTATGAACACATTATCGAGTGTATTCCATGGGGTGGCAGCCATCAACCTATACCCATTTATGTAATCACGTATGTCGCTTTCAACATTTGCAACACATAATTCACTTCTAATTTGACCATACGCGGCATAATTTCAGCAATTTTTTACTTGAACAGACAGTCAACAGTAATTATTTGTAGTGACTATTGATGTTGTACTTACTTTTTCAACACAAATAATATAGAACCACATCAATATGTTGTCAAAAGAATAAATTCAATAAATGTATCTGCACAACTTCTAATAGAAACAATATCTTTTACGTATCAATGAGATATTTTTACCTCATCATTCAGAAGTTGTTTATCATAAGATAGAGAGTAGAACCAATTCTTTTTGGATATTAAATAAATACCCAAATCCATATCAATTGTCAGTTCTGATTTTTTCTTCTTAAATTGAACTTCATTATGCATCCTTTAGGAAACAAATAGAATGATAATTTAAGTATATTATGCGTACAATTGATAATCATATGAAATAAAATACTTACTTATTCATATGCCTAGCAAGGAGACCTTCACAAAGTCACATTGCGTAATCGTCAAGAAGATCACCACGTATGAAGTCAGAAACAAAGGGATGTTTCCTTTCATAAATTCTTACCACAAAGCCAGAAATTTTATGTATAAAGACGTACAAATTGTAAAAAAACATATTATATTTTTGTTGCCTCATCACTTTGGCATGACACCATGCATACTGAAGGAAGATTAATTACCAGATGAGGATCCAAAATTGGTCGAGTATGGAGAACAATTCCAACGACCAGGTTGTCTAATCCTTTGAAATTGCACATGTGTAATATCATTAACAACAACCTTTGGATGAACCACAACGCTCTTTCCGGGATTAATTGTGTCGAGGCTAGTTAACAAAACATCGAGCAAATCTAATTGTGATTGTGGTTTTTGGATTCAAATATTTTGTAAATCATTCATATCTTTTGTCTGAAATAAAATAGCAAAAATAAAGTATATTCTTCCGATTGTCGCGCATAAATAATCTTATCGGAGTTGAACACTAATTAATACTTACATTGTCTAATATGTATCCTACCATCAGAATTGTCACAACCCAGGGGTACCCCCTAGGTAACATGGCGTATAGAACCCCGAAGGACCCCATACAAGCCACTTAGCTCTCATAACATAAGAAATAGAACAATCAGAGTAAAACAATAGTTCAAGTCCAATAGGTTTTATAAAAGAAAAGTGGAAGTCTAAAACACTTTTCTCATCATAGCCATCTAATACAATAGAATGAAATTGGGTCTACCCATAAATCATGTCCAAAAGTGAACTACAAGAAAAGGAACTAAAACAATGAAAGTCCGTCCTCGAAGCATGAGGACTCACCAAAGCTCGAAAAATCTCAAGTCAACCTCTAGCCACGAAATTGATGATCCTAACTGTCGGACCCTACATTTGGGGAAATGTAGGCAAGAGTATGCGTTAGTACAAAACAATGTACCAAATATGATAGTCATGCATAAACATTTAAATCATGCTAAAAAGGGACATTTTCATAAGCATGCAATGATCAAGCTAAAACATGTATTTTGAGAGTTAGAAACCATAAGTCATAAAACCATGATCAATGCAAGTGAACACCATCTTTAAAACCTTTTAACTCATATGCGATACTTCTTGAAGTAACCTTAGTTCATTATTAATGTGGGAGATTAGCCTTAACCGACATAGAGACCATGTGAGTTATAACACGATCCCCCGGTGTCTCCCACACCGAAAAGGGTTGTCCTACTTGCCAAGGTAGAACCATGAACTTCTAGCTTAAGTGGATCTACTATCTAATGTCTACTTTAGACAATCATCCTATGGGAGCACATAGGTAGGGAATAAGGAGATTGCTACTACAAACTCAGCCTCTACTCGGGAAAGCTTCCATCTCAATATCCTTTTTGTGTTTAGCTAAATCTCACAGAATAGTCATTTCTTACTTGACCTTATTATCCATGGAAAGGTACACTAGGATAACCAATCCAATCTAGTTTCATTAAGATAGCTCGTTAATCTTAGACTCGATTAGGTGAGAAATCCCTTCAACCTAAGAATTCTTATTATGTGATTAAACCTTTCACATCATGCTAGTTATGTGTTTGTGAGAATTTCCTTTCAACAACACAACAACAACATCATCATTGGTACTTTACTCTCAAGTCACCCTTAAAACATTTTCATAGATTTCATAAGAAAATGCATAAGTCCATAATTTACCTCTTGAGGTTCAAAACCAACTTTCAATCATCAATTCTTAGAAAACATGGGTTAGATATGGATTTCATCATAAATTCATGTAAAGCTAGCAATGCATGCTTAATTTCATAAAACTCTTCATTTACCATCAAATTCCCAATCACATGATTCATAACTTGAAAACATGTGGGCTACATGGGTTCGTAGGGAAATCATCATAAAATCATCACATTTCATAAATTCATGCATAAGAGATCATAATTCAATCATTTAAATCAATATTGAAGAGAACCCATGACAATTGTTTTCCCTAATTCAATTGGGGAATTCTAATCTTTGAAATAGAGGAATTTGGAAACTCCATGAATGAAATTAATCCATGGATGAAAACTACCATACCTCAAAGCCCAATTCTTAACTTCAATGGAGGAATTGAGGCTTGACCTTGATCCTAGCTTGAATCCTTTCTTCTTCTTCAAGTTCTAGAGAGAGAAATATTTTGGGGAGGAATAACTTTGATTTTCTTTTGGCTTTAGAAAATAATGACTTGAATGGGTGAGTTTTGGGGTTAAATACTTATATAGGGTCCTAGACTTGGGTAAAACGACATAGCTTTGATTCACTTAAAACCAAAAAAGACCCAAAAACCCCTGAACTAATAATTGTCAACTTACTGCCACGAGGGGCACCACGTCCTGTCAAGGGTCACACGGCCCGTAGTGGTGCCTGTGACCTCTTGAACAGTGGCTAGGTTGCCACCTCCTTTTCCCCTAAAAACTAAATCATGACCAGGGCCTCTCCCACGGCCCGTGGTGGCCTTCACGAGCCGTCTAGTGGCTCTTGGGGAGGGTCCTATTTTGGGGCAGTGTAGCCTAGCTACTGCCTAGCCTTCCACGAGCATCACCACGGCTCGTGGTCCCTACCATGAGGCATTATGGTGGCCATGGAAGCTGAGGCAGTGCTTGGTGAAGGCTGCCCAAACTCCCTTCCTTGACTCTTACCCTCTCACTTAGCCTTAGCTTAGCCTACTAGATTCTGAGGTGTTACAAGAAAACTTACAAAGTATCATATGTATTGATAGTATTATACTGTATTCTAGTAATAGTAAGTACACTTACAAAGTATCATATGTATTGATAGTATTATGATGTACTCTTGTACCAGCAAGTATCCTAGTATATAAATATTTCTGCTAAAAGTAGAATTAAGTAAATACAACTAACAAGTACATTGAATAAACCATAAGTATTCAATGTATAAAAGGTATTTACTTATTGTTGGCATACATAATTAGATACATTAAGAAAACACAACTATAAATACAATTAAATTGAAACAGTACCTCTAATGATGGTATTCCAATAGATTGTTTGCCTTTAGACTGTTTCTGTACCGACAATGGGTCTTGTATGTGTATTTCAACAGGATGATAAGTCCCCTGGACATTATCTTTTACCTGTTTTTTAAGAACGAATCGGAATGTACGATCCTAACAATATTAAAATAATATATATTATTTTTGAACATTTAAAATGTATAATGTAAAAACATAACAATACATAGTTAATTCCATTTAAAAGTATAATGGAATTGTCTTTGCAATACAAGACTAATCAATAACTACTGCATTGGTATCTAAGTATACTTATCAATTGGAAAACATTTGAATAGGAGCCATACTATAACAAAAATGGCAACTAGATTACACAATGATTTAAAGCAACAAAATGGTACGGGGAGATATTTACAAAATTTTGATGAGGTATCTATTCTTCAAAATTTTCACCATCCACATCTAAATTAAAAATACAATTTACTTTGCGTATTACCTCATTTGTATCAAAGTGAGGTCTCTTCAGAAATATTGATATCCGATTGTCATCTTTCATCTAATTGTTGTTCAACAAATCAGGTACATGCGTTGGACATTTACTTCCATCTTCCTGTGTATATTATAACAAAATATTTGAGTTTTGTAACATGGGATAATCTGTTTATGTTAATGTATTCTTGTAACTTAACATTGTTGTGCTTAATCTGAAATGGTGCTCCAGATTGAGGACTGCTTTTGTTGACTGCATCCATGACTTGTTTTAAATGTTTCAGTATAAACAAGCGCAACTCCTTGAACTCATTAGTAACCTAATTATTAAATAAAGTGTCATAATATATCGGAATACAATTTAAATTTAAAAATATATAACAAACTTCCTTATAGAATTCTTGAAAGAGGCAAGATCATGTCTAAGCACAACAATTTCGTCTGTCGTGGTATCTTGAGGTTGTTTCGAACTCTTGGGTGGTGTAATGTTGGAAGAAGAATCAAGACGGGTATGCAACTTCCGTATGGATACATTATTCTCTTTCACAGGGGTTGAAACATAACTAAAGGGTGTATTCTTTGCCTTTCGAGAACTATGCGATACTGGTGGGGTTTTCTCCTTACAACTCGAACTTGCATGCATATTGATTTTTTTGATCGATGTGGACAATGGAACTGTTACCTTCTATTTTCCTTTATCTTTATTGTTTGACTTATGACTTGGAGGCTTGGAAGTGAAATCATCATATCCGTCCTCATCTTTGTTGCCATCTTTTTCAAAAGTATTCTCGAGGATCGCATCATTTTTTGTTGGAAGCTGATAAAATGCATTCTCTTTAAGTGAAGATTGAATGTTTTTATATTTTAACTGTGCACAAAACATTTATAATTAATAAGTATATTGAAAGACAACAATATGTGTACGAATAATTTAATTGAATAATGAAAAAATGTTAAATTACCAGACTGTCGTTATCACTGAACATTCCTTCCATGAGGAATTCATAATGTATTATGTTGTTTCTGGTCCTCCAATTAACCAGTCTGGGAATACGATTGGTCTTCTTTTCAGCAATATTCAGATCAACAACAGAACAACATTCATATAGCCAAACTTGCATAGCAAGAGGTATATCATCAATTCTGTAATACTTTTTCTTGGCATCCATTTTTTTTGTTATGCTTTTAACCAATTTGGAGAAAACATCTTTTTCCTACGGGTATTCATGGTACCAGCCACTCTCAACTAGATTAAATTGTATCCTTGTAATTGATGAGCTCTTCTTCTCACTGGAGTAGATGAACATACTGATAAAATACATAATTACAATTTTAACAACATCATCACCATTCTCATCACCCTGTACTTTGTTTTTATACTTACTGATCAACTCTACCTTTTTGATAATATTTTTACCCTCAAAGTATTGTTTGATGATTATGTTCGGCTCGCTTGTGTCAAATAAGAAATCATTTTCATCGGCAAAGCAGTTCAAACAAGTAATGATGGCAAATTCTTCAATACCAAAACGGAGTGTGGTATGATTTATACAAAGAACAGTTCATCTGGGGAACTGTCCTCTAATTCATATACCATTAAACACCTAAAGATTTGTGGTTACGCTCCAGACACGTGCATTTTTGTATATGCTCCAAAACATGTATCTTTGAATCGATTAAATTAGGTCAGTGTAAGCTTCCCCTTCAAATCTGTAACTATGTTATGGTTTACATAAACCTGCATGCGCGGGGGTTCGATCGAGTGATCTAACACATAAAATTTGATTCCCTGTAATGAAGAAATACAATAATATGAAACTATGCTTACCTTACATTAATAACTACTTAAAACTAACCAACACTTTAGGAATCTGGTAATAGCCAAACACATATCTAAAACATTTAATCTGATTCAATGCATACATAAGAAACAACATATTCAAATAAAAGAGGCAGTGACACAAAATATACTTGATGCAAATAATAGTTTGAAAAGTATCCAAGTATTCATTTAACTGCCATTACTTTACATTAACCACTTACAGTTTCCAAAAACACAATGACAAAATAACCTCAGATACACTAAAGGTATTCAATATGTAAAAGTATGTGTAATACCCCAGAAATATTTTGAACTAAGGCTCGAACATCCTTCGTTGTGAGTAAAAAATTTCCAAGGAATTTAAAATTTCTTAAGTATTAAGGTCAGGTCACTAGATATAGCAACTTGAGTTCCATAAAGAATTAAAGAGAATTCCTTTAAGTCATTCCTTAGTTCTTTTAAGTTTTAGGTCAACTTTAAACGACAATAACTTTCAGTACAAGATGAGTTAGGAGACCCATAAGATATCAAATAAAAGATCTTTGAGTCCTCTTTCCAACATCGCTGAGTTTGCTAATTTTTGAGCTCGTATGAGGGAGATATGACCTTTTGAAGTCAGGCTGTCTATTTAAGGAAAGTTACCCGGATTTAAGAGGGGTATTTTGGTCTTTTCCTTACCCTATTAGATTTAATTCATTTTTAGTAATTAAATAGGGGTCTAAACTGATTAGGTTCAGTTTACACAATCATAATTCACTCTAGAGTTTTAGAAAAGAGTTCAACAAGAGAAAAGAGGAGAAAAGTCAAGGTTTCGTCAATTTCTTGAGGTTTCGTTGCGGATTTCGCCAAGGGATTGATCCCTAAGAGGTATGTAAGCTTCCATAGTGTTGGGTTCATTCACCCACATACCAATCATGATTTATTCAGCGTAATTACATTCTTGAAATTTAACGATTTAAGTTCTTGATAAGTGTTCTTGAAGTTTCATTCTAAATCTTGTTTTGTTGGGATTTCGATGAGTTCTTGAGATAATCATATGGATTTTAAGAGTTGTTTTGAGTAGATTATTGTGTACTTTGGTTGGGTATTCGAATCTAAGTGATTGGGGAAAAAACCATTCGATTCTAGGTGAGTTAGGGTCAGAAAACGAGAAACCAAAATCGTCGGGGTTTTCTAGGTTGGGGCATGGCGCCCTATGCCAGCCAGTGCTCCCCAACCACACCTTTTTAGGTAGAGGGCTGGTGCCCTGTGCCACTCAGTGCGCCAGGGTCACATGCCCCCATCCCTCCTCCATCGTTTCTCCCGTCTGAGTCCTTTAAAGGAGTACCTTCAAACCCTATCGATTCTAAACACTCTAAACTACTTCTAAACATCTAGAAATCATTTATAACATGAATCATCACCTTGAATCCATAATTCAAATTCAAGGTGGATTAAAGAGTTAAGTATTGAGAGTTCTTCAGAGTTGTTTGAGAAAGTCCCTTTGAGTCTTTTTGAGGAGTCTTCTACAATTTCTAATAACTTGTTTCAAGACTCAAGTAAGTGAGTATGAGAGTGAGGATAATGTATTCATGAGTCTACACTATTATCAAGATCCTTCACATCATGAATCATAACTCTTGAATTCATAATTAAAATTCAAGAAAGAGTTAAGAGTAGAGTTCAAGAAAGTCTTTGATTTCAATTGTGAATCCTTTGAGATCAATTATCGATTTGAGATAAGTTTTGAGGAAGTAAGTATGAAAATGAGAATAGTCATATACATGAGTTCCATAATCTTATTTAGACCTTCGAGTTGAGTTGTTCATGCCCATAATTCCGCATGAACTCCACAAATTAAGTATCTTTGAGAGGAGTAGTGTCTCCAAGTTCTAAGTCTTGAGTATTGAGTTCCTAATCCTTTTGAGATTATATTTCTAATGATGGGACTACTACATGTTACACATGAAGGTCCTTGAGTTAAGTAGTTCATGCCCATAATTCCATATGATCCCTATGCGTCGAGCAGTCTTGAGATGAGAAGTATCATTGAGCCCTTGAGTTGAGTAGTTCATGCCCATAATTCCGCATGAACCCTCCGAGTCGACCATTCTTCATATGAGTAGTATCATTGACTCCTTGAGTTTTATAGTTGTTGATTTCCAAGTATTGAGTTCCATGCACGGTTATTGAAAACCTTAAATTGAGTCGTTCACGTCCATAATTCGGCATGAACCCTATTTTAAGAAGTCTTTTTACAAATTGTTTCAAAACTTGTTTTAAAGACTTGAGCACTGAGTTGAGGAAGAGTAGAGCTGAGTTCATTTTCTTTAAAATGGTATATGAGAACTAAGTATTCCCAGGAGTAAATGTGTTTACATTTAATATGAGAGGAAATTGAGGTTTCCAAAAGAGTTTTAAGAAGTTTGAGTACAATCTTTTTTAAGAGAAAGATTTTGAGTAATAATCTCAAACCACATAAAGAGTTATGTTTTTAAACATATGAGTTAGTTACATTTTGGGAGTAGTATTGAGCACCGATATGGGAACGAGTTCAGATAACTCAAAGTCTCCATAAACCATGTAGACAACGTGGGTAGAAAGGTTCATACTTTTTAGATGATTCCTTAATGCTTTTTAGCATAGTCTAGCGGATCCACTTATTTGAAGAGTTCTATACCCCGACAAGGTATAAGACAATTCTAATAGCATGGGTGAGACGTTGTATCATCACATAGCTCATAGTGATGGTTGTCGGTTAGAGAATATCCCACAGAGTTATATTGTATTTTTATATACAAATTTAATTGTTATCGTATTCTTCAATACATTGAGTTGCTACCTATTATTTTAAAATCTTTCCATATATTGCATATTTTATTGTTGCATTATCTTGAGTTGAGTATCCAGAGTTGAGTATTTTGAGTTGAGTATCTTAAGTTAAGTACCTTTGAGTTGAGTAGCACATCTTTGAGTTGAGTATCTAATCTTTGAGTTGAGTTTAGTTGAGTGAATTGAGGAAAGGTAAATAGGTTTCCTTTTTATCAAGTTCAAGCTTATGTTTATAGGTTTCCATCTACTGAGCCATTTGGCCTGCATCATTTCATGATGCAAATACAGGTATTCAGGATCATCAACAAGTGCTTCGTTGAGGTCATGTGATATTCCAGTCAGCTTTGGTGAGCCTTTTCATATTTCGGAGGACTTCACCTTTATCTTACAGTAAGTATGTCACGACCCAGGGGTACCCCCTAGATGTAACATGGCATATAAAACCCCAAAGGATTCCATATAAGCCACTCCGCATATCATAACATAAAGTACTAGAATAATAAAGAATAAAACAACATTTAAGTCCAAAAGAGTTTTGATAGAAAAGCGGAAGTCTAACTTATGTCTCAACATAGCCATCTATTACAATAGAATGAAGGTGGGCCTAGCCCATACATCATGTTCAAAAAGGAAATACGAAAGTGAAACTACAATAAGGAAAATTCATCCTCAAACCATGAGAACTCACCAACTCGGAAAGAATCAAAGTCCAAGCTCTAGCCACTAGAATGGAAACCCTGCCTAACGAACCCTACATTTGGGGAAAATGTAGGCAAGAGTATGTGTTAGTAAAAAAATGCACTAAATATCATAGCTATGCATAAAAACATTTAAAACATGTTGAGAAGGACATTTCATTTCATGATATGCAATTTGACCAATAAAACATGATATAAGAAAGTTAGAAAACATGAGTCAAACCATCATGGTCAATACAAGCTAAATCAACATTAAAACTTTGAACACATGTGAGATACTTCTATAAGTAACCTTAGTTCATTAATCATCTTGTTGTGGGAAAATTAGCCTTAACCGACATAGAGACCATGTGAGCTAAAACATGATCACCCGGTGTCTCCCACACTGAAAAGGGGTTGTTCTACTTGCCTAAGGTAGAACCATGAACATACAGCTTAAGTGGATCCACTAGCTAATCAACCTATGGGGGCACATAACTATGGGATAAGGAGATTGCTACTAGAAACCCGGACTTTACTAACGGGAGAGCTTCCATCTCATGAGATTCCTTCTAGAAACCCGATCTCTAGTAATGGGAGAGCTTCTATCTCAATGTCAATATCCACTCGGTGCTAAGCATAATTCCCACAGAATAGTATTTTCTTACTGATTCTCATTATTTATGGAAAGACATGTCATCTTATCAATCCAAGATAGTTCATTAGGATAGCTCATATTCATTAATTCAATTACGTGAGAATAACCTTTCAACCTGAGAACCCTTTCTATGTGAGAAAACCTTTTACATCATGGTTGTAAGTGTTTTATGAGAATAACCTGACAACAATACACCAACAACAACAACAACATTGACACTTTACACTCAAAGCACCCTTAAAGCGTTTACATAGGTTTCATAAGATCATGTATACACTCATACTTTGCCCTTTCAAGGTTCAAAACTACTTTCAATCACCAAATCTAGAATTCTAACATTAGATAGGGTTTTTATCATAAAATCATGTAATTTATTACTTCATGCTTTAGATCATAAAACTCCTCTTTCATAATCAATAACTCAATTCTATGAGATCATAATTTGGAAAACATAAGGGTTTGCATGGGTTCATAGAGGAAACATCATAAAGACATTGTTAATCATCAATGCATGCAAATTTAGACATAACTAAACCATTAAGATCAATAATCAAATGAACCCATGGTGTTTGAAGAAAACCCTAGCTAATTGGGGAATTCTACTATTCGAAGGAACCCATGGATGAAAGCTACCATACCTTGACTCCAATTAGTAGCCTTAAATGGATAATTTGGATCCTTAGCTTCGAACCCTAGTTGAATATTATTCTTCTTCTTCAAGTTCTAGAGAGAGAATATTTGAGATGAGGTTTTGGATTTCTTTTGGGATTTTGGAATAATGAATTAAGTGGGGTGAATTTGGGAGTAAAAAGGCTTATATAGGGTTTCTAAATATAGGCAAAACGAAAGTATAGGAACAAATTAATTAGGATAAGACCCAACTGCCCCTAAATCAGCTGTCAACTATCACCAACTTACCAACCTACGGACCCAATCGACGGGTCGTGGATGGACCTACGGTCCATCCTGGTGAACCGTGGTTGGTGGTCAGAGACTTTTGTCTAAACCCACGACACCTCCATCGACAGATCGTGGGTGGACCTACGGTCCGTCCTGCACGTCTGTTAGTATATTCAGAGATTTTTGCCCTGACCTACGGTCACTGGACCACGAGGCGTGGACCAACCTACGGTCCCTAGGTTTCGCTGTGGTCCATGCCTGGACATTTACTGAAGTACCCATCCATGGACTCACCTACGGTCCGTGGCCCATACCACAGGTCGTGGTTGGCCCTTGTGGATGGCACCTAGTACTTCTGAAATCTTTTAACTTCCATCTTTCGGATATGGGGTGTTACAATATCTCCCCACTGGGATCATTCGTCCTCAAATGAGTTTTAAACTGGTTCTAAAAGAGTAGAAGAGAAACTAACAACCCAACCTAATGATGCAATGCATGAAACCAAAAAGGAACATTCGACTCCAAGCAAGGACGTTCTCAAGACATCATAAGAGGGGTGAGCTAACTCTATCAACCCATTATGCATGCAATGCACATAAATAAGAAGGAAACATCAACTTCAATTCAACATACTCAAATGCAACATAAGGGAGTGGGAACTACATCTAGCAACCCAATATGCATGAAATTTCAAAATTTCTTACGTTCAAGGAGGAACTACCTTCTCCAAGCTAAAAACATGTTCAACACAATATCATGGAGCCTTTATGCAATTCATTCTCAAAAAGCATATCTAATGCATGTTCAACAATCATCTCATGAAGTCTTTAGGCAACTCATACTCAATGCATAATAACATGAGGAAAACAAACCATATAAGTCATTTCTTCCAAAACTTAAGCTTTTTCTTGAACAAGCATAATCATAAGGAAATCATGGAAACACATAAATCACACATGACCCCAACACAGAAAACAAACCAAATGGAACTCATTACCTCAAGCTAGAGTAGGAGTAGAAGGAAAGAGATGAGGATATATGGACATCATATCGGCCTAGGCCTCCTTAGTAGCACCCTCAACTAAATAATTCCTCTATAACACCTTTACGGAAGAAACTTCCTTATTTCTCAACTTTTTGACTTACCGGTCTAAAATCCTAATCGAAACCTCTTCAAAAGAAAGATTCTCTTTAACTTCCAAATCTTCTAAGGAAATTATGGATGTTGGGTCCCCAACACATTTCTTCAACATGGAGACATGGAAAATCGGATGCACCGATGCCAACTCATTTGGCAAATCGAGCTCATACGCAACCTTACCAATATGCCTTAAAATTTGGTATGGGCCTACAAAACGGGGACTAAGTTTCCCTTTCTTCCCAAAGCTCATGAAACCCTTCATGGGTGATATTTTCAAATAAACCCAATCATGAACCTCAAATTCAAGATCCTTTCTTCTAACATCAGCATAAGACTTTTGTCGACTTTTGGCCGTTCTCAACCTCTCTCTAATAAGTCGAATCTTCTTTATGGCCTCATGTACCAATCCTGGACCTATGAGAGCAACTTCACCCACCTCAAACCATCCTATAGGAGATCTACAACTTCTACCATAGAGGGCCTCAAATAGAGCCATATTAATACTTGAGTGATAATTGTTATTATAAGCAAACTCAATTAATGGCAAATGGTCATCCCAATTACCCTTAAAATCAATCACACAAGCCCTCAACATATCTTCCAAAGTCTGAATAGTACACTCCGCTTGCCCATTGGTTTGGGGATGAAAAATTGTGCTAAGCTTAAATTTTGTACCAAAACCCTTTTGGAATGACTTCCAAAACTGATAAGTAAATTGGGTACCTCGATCAGAAATAATAGACAAAGGAACTCCAAGCAACCTTAACATTTCTCTCAAATACAACTTGGCATAATCTTCCATTGAATAGGAGAGCTTGACGAGAATGAAATGAGCGGATTTAGTCATCAGATCTACTATTACCCAAATCGAGTCATGTTGTCACTGAGTACGTGGCAACCCTACTATAAAGTCCATATTCACCTCTTTCCATTTCCAAGTAGGAATACCAATATCTTGGGATAAACCTCCCGGTCTTTGATGCTCAACCTTCACTTGTTGACAATTAGGACACTTAGCCACAAATTCCACAATATCCTTCTACATCCCATCCCACCAATAGATCTCCCGTAAATCACGGTACATCTTGGTGGATCCCGAGTGAATAGAATACCGAGAACAATGGGTTTCTGCCAAGATTTGTTCCATAAAGTCATCAACATTCAGAACAAATAACCGACCTTGGTATCTAAGTACCATATCTACCTGATGAGTCCACAATTTGGACTCATTTAGGGCTTTATTTTGATCGATTTAGTGTCTTCAAATGCATATTGTGTCTCAATAATTCATGTAAATCGTTAAGTTTCAGGTATTTGGGTTGAGAGACAAAGCATGGACGCTATCAAGCAAAAAAGGAACAAGGCGGCTGAAAAAATGAAGAAATTAAGGCATGAGGATCACCTAATGCATTAGGCGAGTCACTGATAAGCCTTAACCACGCTCAAAGCTCCAGTGTGTTGAACCTTGAAGGAAGAGATGAAGTTGGCGATGAAAGAGAGCAGTCGACGTGTCGCCGAACAGTTCCGCGAAGCAACACCATATCGCCCATTGATTCAAAAGGCGAAGATGTTGAAGGCAAAAGCTGAAAGGCAATGAACCAAACCAAAGGGCGGATCGCCGAGTGCATCGACGATCCCGACTAACTGCGCCGAGTGGTCTTTCGCAACACAAATTTTTGAAAACTATAAATACCGAATTGAATCAGAAGCTTTATATCAAGTTGTAGGGAATTATTACTGGTTTTTAGAATATTTTCAGTTTGAGTTCTTAGAGTTTTTGGGAGACATTGTTCTTCAGTTTTGAAGGTTTTCATCTCCAAGAAATTGGAAGTGGGCATCAAAGAATCTTCATCTTAGATATGTTTCAAGATATTTTCTATCATACCCATTTGATGGAAACACTTTTTGGTATCGATTTCTATCTCTTTTTCATATCTAGCTAAAACTCCAATTCTTGGGGTGTGATTATGTGAATATGGGTTAAATTTATTGTTGGGTATTGCTCATTGTTAGTCTACTTGTTGTTTAAATGTGATTTCGTTTAGTAGTTGTGTTTGAACTTAATGGGATTGTAGTTGCAAATACGATTTCATCTTAGTGTTTTTGGCTTGCTCGAGAGAGAGGTTTTAAAACCAAAACTACTAAATCAATAGCCTGTGGTTATTGGGTCGTCGTGGGTTCAGCTCGAGAGAGTGACTCCTAGACCTTCTCCCACACATTAAGCTCGAGAGAGTGAATGGGCTAAGGCGAAGGTTGTGTTTAATTGCTGCAACTCAGTGTTCGAGAGAAACCGAGTTGATTCGGGGTAATGTGTTCGAGAGAAAATTTATCCCCACTAAAGTCTAGCTTAGTTACAAATGTTCAGCAATTTACTATCAATAGCATTTATCCAGCTACTTATTTTACCCCATATTTCTATCACATCCCAAGAATCTAATCTCTCTATCTCGTATCTTTATATTTTTGCTATTTTTGGTTTATTAGTTGAATACAAAACCCCCATTGATAATTGACATTCGTGTCACTTTTTGATTTAATATGTTTGTTTTCGTTAATATTTATAACTATGATTGACTAGAACATAAGTTTACTTTTCTATTTAATTCTCGATTACTAACCGCTCACTTGGGACTCAACCCCAACCCATTTGGTTGGGTTATATTACTACACGCGATTATTGACACTTGAATTGGAAGTTGTGTCTTTGATTACGTCAATCATCAAAATGGTGCCGCTGTCGAGGAATGGTGTTACATGAGATTTTTTAGTTAAGTGAGATTTTGTTCTTGTTAATTATAGTTCTACTTACTTAATTTTTAGCTTTGTTTTACTTGTTTGTGTTGTGAACAGGAAGTATGAGGGTAAACGGCAGCCAAGTAGGCCATTAAGATGACATCGGAAATCTCAATGATGTCAACGAGCCTCATGCTATTGACCCCCATATCATGGGAGATATTGGTGCCATTCGCTTACCTTCGGCCAAAGGGAATGCGGTGTTCCACATCACGAGTACTATGTTGCAACTTTTGCAACTAAAAGGGATTTTCAGTGGTTTAGCTCATAAGGATCCCCATGAGCACATTAGAAACTTCGTAGATGTATGCGAACCATTCTCCTTCAAGAATATCTCCCAATAATCGGTCTGATTGAGGTTGTTCCCGTTCTCGTTGATGGGTGAGGCATGCAAGTGGCTGGCTGAATCGCCACGTAAATCAATCACTTCATGGGAGGAGTTGGTCAGCGCATTTCAAGTGCAATTTTTCCCTCACTCGAAGATGATGACTCTTTGGGAACACATTCAGAGCTTCAAGCGTCTAGAAGGCGAGCCTATCCATGAAACTTGGCTGCGTTTCAAAAAGTTGATGCTTCAATGCCCAACCCATGGCTTGCCTGATAATGTGTTGTTGCAGTAATTTAATCGGAGTTTGTATTCGATAAATAAGGATGTTGCTGACCAACTCTCTCCGGGAGGTTTGATGCAGAAACCTTATGTGATAGTTGCTCAGCTCTTGGATGGCATGACTACCATAAACAGGGTGTGGTATACCCGTGAAGACCAGGTCTCCCCTCTCACGTTCAACTTAACTAAGGAACAACTAGAGAAGGACCAAGAGAGGGACCAAAACATGGCCAAGATCATGACACAACTTGATATTTTGTCTAAAAATGTCATGGGAGCTGGTGCTCAAAGTGTCAATGACGTGGGTGTCAGGTATCCTAATTCGGATGAGTCCAAGTTTGAACCCTTGTATAATGAAGAGGTAAATTTCCTAGCTAACCAAGGAGGTGGCTATCATTCAAACTACCCGGGTAGGGTGGTAACCAAGGTTGGGCTAGGGATGAAGGTTGGAAAGATCGAGATCATGAAGGGAGGGACCGTAATCTGAATTGGAAGGATGGGGAGAAGGATAGGTATGTGCCTCCCCACGAGCACCAAAAGCCGAAAGATTCGGAAGGTGGTCGGTCTAAGGATATGCTCTCTCGTATCCTCAACAAAGTTAAAGGGCCAGATAAGATTTTAAAAGAAATGAAAGATGATGTGTCTACCCTTAGCCAGACCATCACCTCTCATTCAGTGTCGATCAAGCAGTGGGAGACTCAAATGGGTCAAATATCATCTCATCTCAACCTGAGCCAATAGGGGGGTTTGCCTAGTAATACTATGGCTAACCCCAAAAATGAGGTTTCAAGGTAGACTTGCGTCGTGCCGCGACGCTAACTAAGGCGCTGCTTAGGAGGCAGCCCAAGACCACTTTATTACTTTATTTTGCTTTGATAAAATAATGTTGTGTTGATTTTGCAGGTTAAAGTGTGGAAAGTGTTCGAAAAGTGCAGGTTGGCAAGTATAATGTCCGTTTAGCGAATCGCCGAAAAAGTCGACTATCTCGACGGAGACCGTCGTTTGGACCCCCATAATAACTGGAAGTCCTGTAAAATTTGGTAAGGTGAATGACTACTCAGCGTGTCGCCGATTATCTAGGCGAGCACGACTAATGTCACTGAATGGGCGTGAATTCGATGGTTTATCAGGTCAAAGGTTTAACAATTTCAAATCCCTCCACTTTCCCTCACTTTTTATCCTCCCAAACTCACACTCGCACTCTAGTTTCTATGTTTTTTGCATTTTTAGAGTATTTTAGTCGTTGATTAGTGCTCGGATTGAAGATAACTTTGCTACCTAGCATTTCAATATTCATTAAATGGCATCAAAGGTTGATTTTCCGAACATCGAGAATATATTATCGAAATTGTACTATTTTGCAATGATCTTATCGTGTTTTCGTGTGTTGGGCCTCTCTGATAGAATTATCATGTTTGAATGCCTGATTTAATTTGATAATCCTTCCATAATGTTCTAATTGTCGCAATCCCTTAGTCTTGTGCTTCAAATGAAGTAATTTCCTGGGTTTATGCTTGGGTGTTATGGGTCTGAGGTTAATTTAACTAGTGCATGCTTTGATTTTGATTTTGGGGATTGCGGGGTTGAATTCGAGAAGTTGGGTTGAAAGTAGGCACGCTGGGTCGTTTGGCGAGTAGGGTCGAGCTCGCTGAACCACTCGGCGGTTCGCCGAATATTCCCATCTCGCCTTAAATTTCATGCTAAATGTGTTGTTCGAGTCTGTAACTTTCGGCGAGAAGCCTGAGGTCACCGAAGGAATTCAGCGATTCGCCGAAAGTCTTCTCAATCGCCCTTTGTTATCACCCTTGAATCCCTCTTACACTATAACTTTTGGCGGGCTAACCCAGTTCGCCGCAAAAATTCGGCGACCTGCCAACAGTTTCGGCGAGTCTGTCTACGCCAAATTATCTGTGTGTTCATTTGAATATTTCCTAACTTCTCCTCGAGGTTTTGCAGACATGACTAGATCCAAAAAAGCCGAAAGAATAATACCAGAGTAAGAGAAGGCTAAGGGGATTATGATTTATGAGGATGCAGCTATATCCAAAGGCAAAGCTACGAAACTTCCCACAACGAGTGGTAAAGGCAAGGGCAAGAAGTCCACTTATAACAGGAAGACCACTACCAAAGACCCTAATGTTCCTTCAAAGGCCCGGGGATTTTTTGCAGCTGTGCATGTTTTTCTGGAGGACTCGCACGTGACAGCCCCTAGTGGATCTGGCACTGTCGTTCCTCCGGAGGTGAGCCCGAGCACTAATGCACAAACTCAGAGTGATGCATCGGGCACTGATGCCCAAACGGATGGAGAGACTTGTGTAGACAGGACCATCTCTTTACCTCCATCTCTGCCTTACTTTATTTCGACTTGTGGATGTTTTTATTTGCATTTGAGGAAAAATGTTATTATTCGTGGTGGGATGAGGCCCATCTTTTGTGACTCCATTTTGTTTAGATATTTGGGCTTTGAGCTAAATTTGTGTTATACACTAATTTTTATGGAATGTTTGAGCTTGTGCTCCTTGCTTTTAATTGTAAATGATTTTTTACCCTTCCAAAAAAAATTTGCCACCTCTTATATGTGTTGAATGTGGTTGTACTCTTGCAAATTTGAGTATCAATTTTGATCACTACCGATGACTTGAATAGTGCTCATAATCGAACATAAATGAATGTGCGACTACAAAGAGGTCAATTGAAGTTGCATAGACAATACGTGAACTCTTTGCATCTCGTTGTGACTAGCAAATTATCGAATCGAGTCTCTTGTGATGAACATTACACACTAGCGAAAGTGTGGAGTCTTGTTTGACTTTGGTGTCAATGCCTTGTGTGATGAGCTTATTGTGAACCATGCATAATGACACCTAGAATTTTCTTCGTTGGTCCGTTTTACTAAGTGATGCAATTTCTTGAGATGATCTTAGGCAACTTTAAAGAGTGTGAACCAATTTGAAAGTATACCTCTTTTGTGGCTTCCCTTGTGAGTGTTTGAACCTCTTTTGAGCACCCTTTGAACCTTAACCTTTTCTTGGAAGAAACTTGATAACAATGCTACCTTTTATTGACCCATAGTCCTCATGATCTGTGGTTTGTTTGAATAGCCAACTTAGGCAAAAGCCTAAGTTGGGGTGTGGTGAAAAGAGAAGGAAAATCAAGTAAATGCAAAGAAGTCCCTTGTGCCCATTTTTGAGAAAAATGGAAACCCTCCATATAAAAAAAAAGAACAGAGGAAAAAAAGAAGAGATTGAAAAAAAGAAAATGAAAGAAAAAGTTGTGAAATAAAGTTGTGAAATACAAAGAAAATGGGGTTTCCTATGACTCTTGGAAGATAAATAAGAGGTGACTTTTGAGCTTGAATGAAATTGATAAAGAAAAGGAAAGAAGGTGTTGTTCACATCACATTTTATGAGGATTTTTAGCCTATAAGCCTAAATGACCATACTATTACACTCAGCCCCATTACAAGCATTGAAAAAGACCTTTTTGATCTTGAATGAGTTGAAGCAAAAGTCGATTGGAAAATAAGGGTAAACGTATGGATGAAATCATGCATTCTGTTTATCTTTGTGAGTGTGAATGTTGATCTTGATTCCGGAACTATAAATTGTTGAATCATTGTGTGTGAAAATGGCATTATTCTTTGTGTGAGGACAGTTGAATACTTTTGTTGAGCTTGAACTTGCATTTGAAGCAAGTATTGTGAATTTGAGAATCTTTGATAATGGTGTGTCACAACTTGAATCTTTGAGTGCACAATTGATCCTTGCACAAGTAAGTTGAGACTTTTTGTATGCATTCATGATTGAGTCTTGTGTAGCACTGTTTGAGACATCCTTTTTGAACTGCTAAACTTGAGTTTTACTTGAGGACAAGCAGAAGTTTAAGTTAGGGGTGTTGATGAGTCCACAATTTTGACTCATTTAGGGCTTTATTTTGATCGATTTAGTGTCCTCAAATGCATATTTTGTCTCAATAATTGATGTAAATCCTTAAGTTTCAGGTATTTGAGTTGAGAGACAATGCATGGATGCTATCAAGCAAAAATGGAACAAGGTGGCTGAAACAACGAAGAAATGAAGGCCTAAGGATCGCCTAATGCATTAGGCGAATCGCCGAATGGCCTTATCCTCGCCCAAAGTACCAGTGTGCTGAGCCCTGAAGGAAAAAATCAAGTTGGCGATGAAATAAAGCAATCGGCACATCGCCGAACAGTTCCGCGAAGCAACACCATATCGCCCAATGATTCGAAACGCGAAGATGCTGAAGGCAAAAGCTGAAAGGTGATGAACCAGACCAAAGGGCGGATCACCGAGTGCATCGGCGATCCCGACTAACTGCACCGAGTGGTCTTTTGCAGCACAAATTTTTGAAAACTATAAATACCGAATTGAATCAGAAGTTTTATATCAAGTTGTAGGGAATTATTACTGATTTTTAGAATATTTTTAGTTTGAGTTCTTAAGAGTTTTTGGGAGACATTCTTCTTGAGCTTTGAAGGTTTTCATCTCCAAGAAATTGGAAGTGGGCATCAAAGAATCTTCATCTTAGACGTGTTTAAAGACATTTTCTATCGTACCCATTTGATGGAAACGCTTTTTCGTATCAATTTCTATCTCTTTTTCATGTTTAGCTAAAACCCCAATTTTTGGGGTGTGATTATGTGAATATGGGTTAAATTTACTGTTGGGTATTGCTCATTGTTAGTCTATTTACTATTTAAATGTGATTTCATTTAGTAGTTGTGTTTGAACTTAATGGGATTGTAGTTGCAAATACGATTTGATCTTAGTGTTTTTGGCTTGCTCGAGAGAGAGGTTTTAAAATAAAAACTACAAAATCGATAGCCTGTGGTTATTGGGTCATCGTGGGTTCAGCTCGAATGATTGAATCTTATACCTTCTCCCACACATTCAGCTCGAGAGAGTGAATGGGCTAAGGAGAAGGTTGTGTTTAATTGTTGCAACTCGGTGTTCAAGAGAAATCGAGTTGATTCGGGGTAAGTTGTTCGAGAGAAAATTTACCCCCACTAAAGTCCAGCTTAGTTACAAATGTTCAGCAATTTACTATCAATAGCATTTACCGAGTTGTTTATTTTATCCCATATTCCTATCACATCCCAAGAATCCCGTCTCCCTATCTCGCATCTTTATATTTTTGCTATTTTTGGTTTATTAGTTGAATACAAACCCCCCATTGATAATCGGCATTCGTGTCACTTTTTGATTTAATTTATTTGTTTTCGTTAATGTTTATAGCTATGATTGCCTAGAACATAATTTTACTTTTTTATTTAATTCTTGATTACTAACCGCTCCCTTGGGACTCGACCCCAACCCATTCGATTGGATTATATTACTATACGCGATCGTTGACACTTGAATTGGAAGTTGTGTCTTTGATTACATCAAATATCACTCCCCCTTGAGAGAAAGCCTCAACGGACTTTTTGAGTACCGCCTCTTTCAATTCTACCAAAATTGGATCAAGATTTTGCTTGGCCTTCACATCCATCACAAAAAGACGATATAGACTCATTATGAACCATAACACCACCCTTGGTGGAATCCACTAGTTGAACACATAATCGGGCCAATCCATGAACATCTCAAACCAACTCTTTCTTTACATCCTCAACATGGGCAACACTATCCATTGATAGTCCACTAAGAGCATCTGCTACCACATTTGCTTTACCGGGGTGATAAAGGGCACTCATGTCATAATCTTTCAATAATTCTAGCCACCTTCTTTGGTAAAGATTCCAATCTTTTTGACTAAACACCTATTGCAAGCTCTTATGATAGGTGAAAACATCGACATGAACCCCATACAAATAATGCCTCCAAATCTTTAAGGCAAAAACGACCACCGCTAACTCAAGGTCATGGGTAGGATAATTCTTCTCATGGATCTTAAGTTGCCTTGAAGCATAGGCAATAACTTTACCATTTTGCATAAGCACACATCCCAACCCAACTCTAGAGGCATCACAATATACCACAAAGCCATCCGTACCTTCCGGCAAGGTCAACACCGAAGTGGAAGTAAGTCTATCCTTCAACTCTTGGAAACTTTTCTTAGAAGATTTCGACCATATGAATTTAGCCTTCTTTTGAGTCAAGGTCATCAAAGGGGATGCAATGGAGGAAAAACCCTCAACAAACCTTCTATAGTAACCGGCCAAACCCAAAAAGCTTCTAATATCTGAAGAAGATAGAGGTCTAGTCCAACTTTTGACCGCATCCGTCTTCTTTGGATCTACCTCGATACCCTTGCTTGACACAATATGACCAAGGAAAGCTATGGACCTTAACCAAAATTCACATTTTCTAAACTTTGCAAAAACTTGTTGGTCCTTAAAATTTGTAACACAAGCTTTAAATGGTCAATATGCTCTTCCTTACTTCTTGAGTAGATCAAAATATCATCGATAAACACAATTACAAACATATCAACGTATTTTCTAAACACCCTATTCATCAAATCTATAAACGATGTCGGAGCATTGGTCCACCCAAATGGCATCACCAAAAACTCAAAATGACCATATCGGGTTCGGAAAGCCATCTTCGGAATATCACTATCTTCACCCTTAATTGGTGGTAACCCGAACAAAGATCGATCTTAGAGAAATAACTGGCCCGTTGAAGTTGATCAAATAAATCATCTATTCTGGGAAGAGGATATTTATTCTTAATGGTCACCTTGTTCCCTTGTCGATAATCAATACACATACGAAGGGAACCATCTTTCTTTCTTACAAACAAAATCGGAGCACCCCATGGAGAGATACTCGATCGGATGAAGCTCTTATCCAACAAATCCTTTAATTGATATTTCAACTCCTTAAGTTCTGCCGGAGCCATTCTATAGGGAGGAATTGAGATAGGTTGCGTATTTGAGAGAAGGTCAATACCAAAGTCTATTTAGCGCTTGGGAGGGCTACAGGGTAAATCATTGGGAAAAACATTCGGAAACTCATTAACTACGGGGACCGACTCAAAAGTAGGGGTTTCGGAATCTATATCCATCACTCTAACAAGATGGTAAATGCAACCTTTACAGAACATCTTTCTAGCTCTAAGATAAGAGATAAATTGACCCTTGGGCATAGAATATCCCCCCTTCCACTTAAGGATAGGCTCATCTGGAAACTGAAATCTAACAACTCGAGTCCTACAATCTATGGAAGCATAGAAAGAATGCAACCAATCCATCCCAAAAATGACATCAAAGTCCAACATGTCAAGTTCTACCAAGTCTACAAGAGTAAATCTATGGGACAACGAAATGGGACACTTTCTATAAACCCTCTTAGCCACCACAAAATCACCAGCAGTAGTAGAGACCGAAAAAGGTTCTAACAATACATCGGGGAGCACATCAAACTTCATGGTCACATATGATGTCACAAAGTACAAAGTAGCACCGGGATCAGGTAAAGTGTATACATCAATATGAAATACTTTTAATAGATCGGTCACTACATTCGAAGAACTCTCTTGGTCACCTCGGGTTTGGACAGCACAGAAGTGGTTTTTCTTTGGAGCATTGGAATTCGAACCGCTAGGAGGAGCTTGCTTGCCTTCTCTTCCCTTTTCCATGAGCATGGGGCAATCTCTCATTTTGTGACCACTCTTCCCACAGCTAAACTAACCATCGGTGTCGGCGAGTCACTTACCATCATGTTTCTTCCCGCATTTAGCACATGTAGACCTAGCCAAAGAAAAACCACCACCATTCCCTCCTTGAGGTTTAGGGTTAGACACCTTATCATTGTTAAACTTAGGTGGAGCATTAGAGGAACCTTGACCGAAAAACCTTTGACAAAACTTAGGACGACCATGTCCATCGGATCTAGCATGTGAGAAATTTCCATCTCCGGTCTTAGCCATTTTTACCTCTCTAGACTTTTCCTTGAGTTTTTCCTCTTCGATTTGTTGTGCATGCACCATGAGATGACAGATGTCCATGTCACCAATGAGTATGGCGGTACGACACTCTTTAACCACCATTTCGGACACCCTTGATTCTAGCCCTTGAATCCTTTACCAATGCTGGAGCATATTTGGACAATTGAGTGAACTTTAAAGCATACTTTCTCACACCCATACTTCCTTGACGAAGGTTGATGAATTCAAGCACATTTTCTTCCCTCATCTCAAGGGGAAACAACCTATCAAGAAAAGTCGATTTAAATATTTCCCATTCTATGGGACCCGCTCCTACCGGTCTTGCCTCTTTCCATTGATTGTACCACACTTGAGCAACATCTTTCAATTGGTAAACGGCCAATTCCACCTTCTCTCCCGGAGTCACTCCCATGATAGAAAGTACCTTATAGACCTCATCGATAAACTCTTGAGGATCTTCCTCAACTTTAGAGCCATGAAATTCTGGAGGGTTCATCCTTATAAATTCCCTCACTCTTGAAGCCTCCGTACCCACATTTGAGTTCACGGGGACTACCACTTCTCTATTGGCTTGAGTCGTCACGGCCTGAGCCAATACTTGAAAAGCCGATCTAAACTTCATATGTGTAACTTGTTCCCAAAGGATTGACCGGAACTTGAGGAGGAGCTTCTTGTTCCACATTCTCCCTCACATTCCTTCTAGCGTATGCCCTTCGAGTAGACATATCCTGAAGAACATAGGATAAGTATTAGGAGAGAGACTTAATAGAGTTAAACTCTATGGCACGACTTTAAGGTAATGAAAGAAAAGGAGTTTCCTAATCATCTTGTAGCCTCTCATTCATAAATGTGGAGTGTTTCATACTCATGAACAAGACTCTACTAGACATAGCTTATGAGACATCCTAGGACCATTCTAAATCTTGTGCTCTAATACCAAGTTTTTCACGACCTAGGGGTACCCCCTATATGTAACATGGCATATAGAACCCCAAAGGACTCCATATAAGCCACTTAGCATATATAACATAAATTACTAGAATAATAAAGAATAAAACAACATTTAAGTTCAAAAGAATTTTGATAGAAAAGTGGAAGTCTAACTCGTGTCTCAACATAGCCATCTATTACAATAGAATGAAAGTGGGCCTAGCCCATACATCCTGTTCAAAAAGGAAATACGAAAGTGAAACTACAATAAGGAAAATCCGTCCTCAAACCATGAGGACTCACCAAGCTCAGAAAGAATCAAAGTCCAAGCTCTAGCCATTAGAATGGCAACCCTGCCTATCGGACCCTAGGGAAAAATGTAGGCAAGAGTATGCGTTAGTACAAAAATGCACTAAGTATGATAGTTATGCATAAAAACATTTAAAACATGCTAAGAAGGACATTTCATTTCATTATATGCAATTTGGCCAATAAAACATGATATAAGAGGGTTAAAAAACATAAGTCAAATCATCATGGTCAATACAAGCTAAATCAAGATTAAAACTTTGAACACATGTGAGATACTTCTCTAAGTAACCTTAGTTCATTAATCATCTTGCTGTGGGAAAATTAGTCTTAACCGACATAGAGACCATGTGAGCTAAAACCTGATCACCCAGTGTCTCCCACACCGAAAAAGGTTGTTCTACTTGCCTAAGGTAGAACCATGAACATCTAGCTTAAGTGGATCCACTAGCTAATCAACCTAATGGGGGTACATAGTTATGGGATAATGAGATTGCTACTAGAAACCCAGCCTCTACTAATGGGAGAGCTTTCATCTTATAAGACTTCTTCTAGAAACCCGACCTCTACTAACGAGAGAGCTTCCATCTCATTGTCAATATCCACTCAGTGTTAAGCACTTACTTATTCTCATTATTCATGGAAAGACATGTCATCTTATCAATCCAAGCTAGTTCATTAGGATAGCTCTTATTCATTGATTCAATTAGGTGAGAATAGCCTTTCAACCTAAGAACTCTTTCTACGTGAGAAAACCTTTCACATCATGGTTGTAAGTGTTTTATGAGAATAACCTTTCAACAACACAACAACAACAACAACATTGGCACTTTACTCTCAAAGCACCCTTAAAGCATTTACATAGGTTTCATAAGATCATGCATAAACTCATAGTTTGCCCTTTCAAGATTCAAAGCTACTTTCAATCACCAAATCTATAATTCTAACAGTAGATAGGGTTTTATCATAAAATAATGTAATTATATTACTTCATGCTTTAGATCATAAAACTCTTTTTTCATAATTAATGACCCAATTCTATGAGATCACAATTGGGAAAACATAGGGGTTTGCATGGGTTCATAGTGGAAACATCATAAAAACATTGTAAATCATAAATTCATGCATATTTAGACATAATTAAACCATTAAGATAAATAATCAAAAGAACCCATGGTGTTTGAAGAAAACCCTAGCTAATTGCGGAATTCTACTATTCGAAATAGAGGAATTTGGGGACTCCATGGGTGGAAGGAGCCCATGGATGAAAGCTACCATACCTTGACTCTAATTAATAGCCTTCAATGGAGAATTTGTATCCTTAGCTTCAAACCTTTTTTTAATCTTCTTCTTCTTCAAGTTCTAGAGAAAGAATATTTGAGAAGAGGTTTGGTTTTCTTTTGGGATTTTGGAAGAATGAATTAATGGGGTGAATTTGGGGGTAAAAAGACTTATATAGGGGTTCTAAATATAGGCAACATGACATAGTATAGGAACTAATTAATTAGGAAAAGACCCAACTGCCCCTAAGTCAACTGTCAACTATTACCGACTTACCAACCTACGGACCCAGTCGACGGGCCGTGGATGGACCTACGGTCCATCCTGGTGAACCATGGTTGCTGATCATAGCTTTTTCCTGGACCCATGACACCTCCATCGACGAATCGTGGGTGGACCTATAGTCCGTCCTGCACGTCCGTCAGTAAATTTAGAGATTTTGGCCCTGACCTATGGCCATGACCTGTGGCCACTGGACCACGGGGTGTGGACCGACCCACGGTCCATAAGTTCCGCCGTTGTCCATGCATGGACATTTACTGAGGTACCCATGGGGTGATACATAGTAGTTTTGAGATGTTGTGGGTCTTGTCCCGATATCCTTCTGTAATAGTAGAGGTTTCATAGATAGACAAAGTTGAGTAGTTTTCAGTATGTATCTTCTTTGAGTTGTTTTTACAAACTCTGAGTTTATCTATTAAGTAGTTTTCAGATCTTTTTCTTAGATTGAGTATTTGAGTTATTGAACTTAATTTCGTTTTTTTTTAAGCTTTTGTATGCTTGAGTTAGTCTTCCACTTGTAGTCAGCCAGGATGAGGGTTCGCTTGGGGACCATCAATGGTTCTCGAGTGTCGGCCACATTCAGGGTGTAGGCTCGGGTCGTGATAGTATGCCACACTATAAGTATTCAATATTTATAAGTATGCCATAGTATAATAATTTGAAAGGTATATCCTCCACATAAACTTTCTTGTTCAACTTACACATCATTCATATGAATACAAACTATTGTCTAACATACATTGAATCAAATAAATAGGATGAACAATAAAAGAGTATTTATGTATAAATGTATAATATAGAGCCCAATTGGATACGACACCTAATACAATAGAGGTAACAACTAAATACGTATTCAACATTATATAAATTCATAAATAAAATATAAACACCTCAATTTCATCATCCTTATATTCTTGTATAACTCTTTCAACAAAGCTACTAGAAGCAACATTTCTTACTTTTCGTCTATTGTCAGGAATTTTTTTCTCTTTATGTTATTTGCCAGGTCAAACACCTTGTCATGTTCAAAATATATAGTATTTACATTTGGTTTACCACTATCAGTATTGAACAAACCCATTGAAATATGACATATTGAAACTAGTACGCTGCAAGTACAAATGTATACACTTATTCTACAATGTAAAAAATTGAAAAATATACAAACCTCTAGTTCTTCTTCCCTCCCTTCTTCGTGTTCTTCATTAACTATATGTTTTCCACTCCTACCAGAAACAACGTCTTTGACTTTTCTCCTCTTGTCAATTTATATCTCATCCACTGTTGAACCTTCTTTCCTCTTAGAAGAACCAGCTCTTTCTGATTCATCATTCAAATTCAATGTTATAGGGTTATTCTGAAACTTTGATTGTTTCTCTATCTCCATCGCAGCAATGGAACTTGAAATTTGTGATTGCATTTGAGTTATACACAAATCAAACGAGGGTATATCTTCCAAGCAATTATCAGAATAATGTGTACCTCTTGTGATCCTCCTGGAGATTGGTTTTCGACATTGCAATATTGAAAACAACCTTCAACTTCAACCCTAAGAATATAGCATAAACGTATATCTATATAAAAATTTCAATGAAAAAAAAGAGAAAAAATGGGAATTAGAAGATACCTGATGAATCTAAACCACAAATAACCTCCGAAAATCAAGCAAAATCGTTTATTCTAAGGATTTGAGGGCGAAGAGACTTTGATTGTATGGATACTACGAAGATATGTAATTGATTTGGGGATAATGGAGTTGATTTGGGGATAATGAATGTGATTTGGGGATAATGGTTGAATGTTGTGAAAGTGGAACTAGGGAAGAGAAAAAATGTGAAAAGTGGAAAAAAAAAACTATGCGTGTAAAGTGTTATTTGCTATCTATTAATTAAATATATCCATAAAATATAAATAAAATATATTATAGCTATATTAATTTAATATATAATTTAGTTTGCCATTTTCTGTAGTTTTTCCTTTTTCTTTTAAGATATACCATTAATATGCTATTGAATAATAAGCATAGTCTAATTTATAAATTGAGCACATGTATCACACACAAGAACTAAGATAGATGCATATTTAGTGTTCCTTCCATGTATAGACTATAGTCCTTTGGGTTTGATTATAAGATTTAAAAGACTTTTAATAAACTCAATTACCCTCTTCTAATTGATGATTATATGAGTTCATTCAAGTTGGTACAATATAGTTTAGAGCTTTGTTAATACAAGAGTATGTTGGGTTAACATTTTAATATTAATATTTTGATATATTAAAGTGTATCATATTGCTTAAGCCAAATTGTGAGGTAAGTCCCACTTTTGTTTGTTGATGGCCTTTGTGCCCCCCCAAAATTCTCATTTAGTTTGTAACAAAATGTGGCAATAATTTTTCATATAATTCATGTAGCCTCTATCTCTTTAATTTCCATTATTATACTTATTATTCTGGTAATTTATGTGATATTTAGGTCATTCATTTATCTGATTTACTACTCCATAATCTTCATATTTATTGCAATGAAGAATTTCGCACTTATAAATACGGATAGTCTTACTTTGTTATGTTAACAAGAAATATAAAAGAGGAGTACTATATTGTGTTTATATTGAGATTAGAATAGTGAAAGAGAGGATTGAGATAAAAGAAAAATATTCTAACTCTTTAACTAATTCACTGTACAAATAGACCAATTATATCTTTTTGTGGAGCTTATAACTCTTCAACTAATCCCGAGTTGTTTGAATTGTACGACATTGTTGGGCGATTGTATCATGGAGGGAACAACCAGACAAGCCAAGAGTCAGAGGCGTATCCGGGGGGGGTCACCGGGTTCACGTGAACCCATGATCCCCTCCCAAGATCATATATAGTAGTGTTATATTTTTTAAAAAAAAATATTGAAATATAGATGTGAGAACCCACATTCGGAGTATCACATAATGCGTAATGACTGGTTGCACCTCTCTACGTGAGGTTAGAAATTTGAATTTTATATTTATCTTATTTTATTTTTCTTTCTAAAATTAGATAACACTTCTCTAACTAGTAATTGGTAGCACTTTTGGCATTTTAATTAATTTAATATATATTTTCAGTAGTAAAAATCTAAATGTCGAACCGTTAAAATTTATATCTTAGATCAACATTTTTTGTAATAGTGCACCCATCATCTCAAAATCGTGGATACGCCTCTGCCAAGAGTGATACTGCTGGATCGGCATAGCTTATACCACAGTTGGTTGAAATCTTCTTAAAGAGAACAATATATCCGCGTCTCAGCCTAAATAATTTGTTTATTCATTTTTGTTATTTTATTTTCAACTAAAATCTATTATGTTTGTGCTATACTATCCCAATAGAGTAATATTGAAAAGCAAAAAAGAAGGTTAAAAAGAAGAAAAACGAAATGCAATTTGCAAGAGAAAGGATTCATTAATCTCATATAATTATTGGTTCAATGATGAAATCTTGAAAGTGGCTTTGGTATAAAGCCATGTGGGGCACCTAATGCTCCACCTCATGGATTCTAACTATTGTTTCAATAATAATAATAGCATATTATGTTTTTTTTCTCTAAATGAAAAAAATAATAAAAAAGTTTGATTTTTCTTGATCTTTAAAAGATGATGGTTCTTTTCTATTTTATTTTTTTTCTGTCCTTTAATATGTAGTGTGGCAAATGTGGGTCTAGCTAGTATTAAGTGTCCCCTCTAATAATGCATAATTTCATTCAATCATTCATTCCCAGTAGGAAGCTGCTACTGCAACTTCAGGTCCTCCTCACATGGCTAATGGCCTCCAACCTTTTCTATTTTTATTATTTTATTAATTTCAGAGAGGAGAGAAAAATAATTATTTAATTTATTAACATATCCTATCACACATATCAACCTTTTCAAGAACTTGCTCAAAAAAAATTTAAAAACAATATTCACTTCATTTAGAATTTTTTTTGAAGTTAGAGTTGGAGTTATAGTTGTGTTTGATCATAATTTTTGCGAAAGAATATTCAGAATTTGAATGATTTCTTTCTAAATATGATTTATATCCCTAATTTGTAAAAACTAAAAAAAAATCATTCAACTTGACTAAATTATCTTAAATATACAATCAAATTTATTTTAAAAGAATGATATTTCAAATAGATAGTGATATAATATCATAAATTAGATCTCATAAACAATCTATACATACTATTGCAAATATTTGTTCACTTTATTTAAAACTTTTGAAATTGTGTTTGGTTATAATTTTGCAATTAATATTTGGTAATTTGAGTGTACTTTTTCTTTTTTTGAAAAATATAATTTAAATGAGATTATTTTATATAAATAAAAAATTAGGATAAATTTTTTTAAAAAAAAAAAAAGGAAAAGTGAAAGTATTCGAATTCAACAAGGTTTGGGGTGTTTTTCAAATTCCAAACACAACTTCAAGTTATATTTGAAATTTTCATGACCAAACATTGTTTTTGGAAAAAAGTAAAATTCACGGTCAAACAGTTATGATCCTAAAAAATGTCTCAGCTATATTTATCAAAAATTAATAATCAATTTTAACATTTTAACCTGACAAATTTAAGATCACAAAATCTAAAGGATTAGATATATCTATAATTTGATTCCACAAAACTTAAAAGTCTCATATTATTTTTTAAATTTTATACTCAGTTAAATTAAGACACTTAAATTAAAGCGGAGGTAGTAACTAGTAATTGTTTTAAAGTTTTTTTTCCTATTATTATATTTATTATAAGTAAATAAATAAGATTCACTTTGCCAGATGGGTCCATGTGATTACCAAGTAAACCTGCAAATTTTGGTCATTTCATTATTTGGAAGAATGCTGTTTTATGGACTCCGACAATCACTATTAATCTTCTCTATTGTTTTGCATATAATGTTTATTATAAATAATTTTATTATATTATATGTAAAAATGTTTAGTATTTTAAAAAGGGGACATTTGAAGAGAGATACATACATACAAATTACAATAATTTTGCATGCCCTAACATGTAGAGATTCGAAATTATTTTTGCCATTTGGTTATTATTACTTATTTTATTTTTATTTTTGGATTCCACTTGATTTGGTTCAGTTCATATTTGTTTTTGAGTATAATGCATCGTTATTTTTGGTCTTGGTGGTTTCAGTCTCTTATTTTTTTTAATTTCCTAGCTTTAATTATCGCACAATATATATAAACTGCTCGCGTTTAGATTAAAAATCGATTCAAACTGAAAATTGAATCGAATCAAATCGATGAGTTTTATTTAGGTTTGATTTTATTTGATTCTATATTCTTGAAAATTGATAATATTTTACAAAAAATTAAAAAATAATTGAACCGATAAATTATATACATATTTTTAAATAATTATATATAGATAATATATTATTTTTAATGAACAGTTTTAAATATTATATATATATATATATATATATATATATATATATATATAATATTTATCAAAAATTATTTATAATGTAATGGTTTTTGAGTAAAAAAATATGACAAAATTGACCTAATCATCCCATCCCATAAGTTATTTTTATTTCTCTCTCTATTTTCATTTTGTTTTGTGTCTCAAATCTCAACATTAGAGTTGTGATAATCTTGTGTAGTGGCAAGTAGCTATAATTTATTTATTTTTAATCTCACTTTATTAAATATTATTTTGACTTGCCGGATTTAGCAAAGTGAGGATAACCACTAGTTATTTATATCTGGAAAATATGAGTTACCATATTAATTGATGATTAATTATCGAACAATTGAACAAAAATCAATAGCAATTACCAAATCAATGAATGTTTGTTATATCTAGTTTGGCTTTAATGATTTAACAATCAATTAAATTGATTTGATTTTGAATTTGATCAACAATCAATCCAAACCGGTTCAGGAATCTATTATACATTTCATAGTTTTCGATGAAACATTAAAGTCTAGAGATTATACCCTCTCCGCTTATTTTTAGTTGTTCATTATATTCAAAATAGATGTTCAATTTTACTTATCTAAATTAGAAAATCAAGAGAGAATTTACTTTTTTCTACCTATTTTATCTTTATATTAAGAAGTACTATTCATTTTCCAATACATTGAATTTATGATATTCAAAGGGTGATATAGTAAACTTATAATTTTATTAATTACTTCTAGGGAAAAGGCATATATTTCCACTTGAACTTGTATCGAAAAGTCAGTTACACGCTTAAACTATCATGACGACTTATTACACCAATCTGCTATTTAAAAGTGAATTTATTTACCCCCTAAAGCTGACATGGAAAAATAATAATAATTAAAAAAAAAATCATGTGCGTCAGATAATTATTAAAGTAAAAAAAAATCAAAATATTTCTTAAACCCCACCCCCACATCTCTTCTTCTTCCTACCCCACCATCCTCATCTTCTTCAAACTCCATTAAGCTTATAATAAACCAATAACAAGAAACAATCAAAAATAAATTACTTCAAAAAGGAGTAAAATTCTGGGAGGTTTCAATCGGTGGGGCTTCGGCAGATGTTTTGAGTATTGAGTGGTCAACTGAAAATGGAAGAAAATATTTTTCTATTATCTTTATTTTTTAAGAAATCTCTAGGAAGAACATGGAAAAATAACAAAGAATGTATGCCCAAATCTGAAAAATATTTACAATTACAAGCCGCCACAAATAACAATGAAACCTTAGTTTCCATGGCCAATCAATGGAAAAAACTAAAGCAACCTTCTTGTGGGTACATTTTGGAATGGAAGAATTCTTCCACTCCATGAATCAACTCCAAATTGTAGGCAATTTCCTTGATGGTCATTGCTAAAAGTTTTTTTTTTACCATTCTGCAATGAAGAAGATAGAATTATTAGAGAATTTTAATAATTGATTAGAAATTAATTAGTGTAAAATATAATTAATAAAATAAAAGTTAAGTAATAAAGAAAAGAAAGTAAAAAGATATAAAAAAAAATACAATTTCTGACATGGCGCTAACGTAGCTCTGATGTGGCAGCGAGTGTAATACACCACATACTATGAGAGTGGTGTTGCACATAGCAGGGTGATATTATACTCATTTTTAAGTAGTAAAGGTGTGTAATAGGTCGTCATGATAGTTGAAGCGTGTAACTGACTTTTCAAGACAAGTTTAGGAGGGAATCTATGTCTTTTTCCTTACTTCTATAAGGGAGTGTCAACTCAAACATGAATAAATAAAAATGACAAAGGCAATACTTACTTTACTTTCTCCAATATATTTGATAGAGGCGGCTCAAACACATTGATTGCCTAAAGTCAAAATCGTACGAAGGCTTTTAACCTTTTCTTTTTTAAGAAAAAGGTTTATTATTCTAACTCTTTCAAATGTAAAGTTATCAATAACTTTTTTTTTATTTGATTTTTGTAAAAATTATTCTTTTTCAGTTAATAATATAATCAATACAATTATTTTTTTCTCGAGATATAGAACTCTAAATATGTCAAACTTTTTCTAATAATTCTTTCTTCATGTATTATATTTTCTAGAAATAGAATATGATTTTTTAAAGAAAAAATCTGAAGGTAGTAGTACTAAAAAGAAAAAGAAAAATAAGGCCCCTCAAATTTGAGGGGCTTGCCTTTTCTTTTTTTTAAGGCATTAGAGTCGGCCCTTACCGTTTGATTGGATTAAATACTTTTCAAAAAGTGTTTTTTAATTGCAAAGGGATAAGAAGATTATTTTTTGAAAACAAAATTGATATAACAACATACATTAGAAAGTGTATAATCATGTTATGGAGACACCCTCTATAAAGAATATAATTTTATTTTTATTTTATTAACATTGACATATATATATATATCAAAAATTAATACAAACTAAACATCAATTTGGGATAAACAATAAAGTCTTAAAACCTCTATAATCCCGTACCCAAAGGCCAAACTCACCCTCACACACACAATACATGTTGTAATGATAATAATAGATGAAACCCAATGAAGAAAATATTGATAACTAGCATAATTGATTGTTGCTTTAGTTTTGACTCCCAAATAATTTTGCTCTTCCAAATTAGAAGTAACTAAAAGTAGAATTTACGAGAGAGTTGTTCGGATGGTAATCATTTTTCACTTTCAAATTGAAAATTAAGTCCAAGGCATTATAAAAGTAAGAAGGATTGAAACTCCCGAGTAGAGCTAAAAAAAAATAGAAACCGAAAGAATAGTACTTTTCTTGTCCTAATTAATGTGACATTTTTCGTTTCTCAAGAGTCAAATAGTTTTATTTTAACCATAAGTTCGGTCATGAAATCTTTAGATTTTTCAAATAAAATTTATATATTCGGAAACTACATAAAAAATAGTATAAGTCACAATAATTATCAATCTAAAATATTTAAAAGATATATATAATGCTACGATCAATAATAGACTTATTTGAATTTCAAAATCTGAAAAGTACCGCTTACAATGTGACGGAGGATATTAGTAGTAATTTTATTTTAATGATAAAAGATTAAAAAAAAGAAAAAAAAAGAAACTGTCATTCAGAATTAATGGTTTGACCTTTGATCAATTATGAGACAAACCAATAAAACAAATTGTATGTTTTTTCATAAATTAATCACATTCCTCCCCATGTTTTAATGTCGGATCCATTCTCAATAACTCCAAAACCTTTACAGTCATTATGTACTAATCCATACCTGTTTCAGATCCCATTTCCCAAGATCTCACGAACTCCTAACTTTTATTAATTATAATTATTTTTTCTATCGATTTTTATTTGTCCATTATATTAAAAATATATGTCTATAATTACTTGTTCATTTTGAAAAATCAAGAGATTTCTAATTTATCATTATTATTAACTGTAGTCATTTTTCAATGCATTTTCTAAAACATTAAATTTATTCTAAAATGTCAAATCAATACTGAATAATTAAAAATTAACTGTCGGAATAACTATTAATCACCCTCTATTAGTGTCTAATCATTACATTCTTACTCTCATTAAAAAAATGAAAAAAGAAAAACATGCATACAGATAGATATGGGTCCCATTTTTAGTTAATCATGATAACTAACTAATTTAACACTATTTTTTTTTTCTCTTATCATATAGTATAAGTTATTTTTATCACTTCCATACAATTTTGTTCCCAAGAACCAAAAAGAATGTTGCATAAGTGAGAGATAATTGAAGACATCAAACCATGAAACAAATTCATCTGTTTTGCTTGTTATTTTTGAGTGGTTTTTTCTTTGTTTCATCAAATAAGGATGAAGTTTCTATATTGTTAGCAATAAAGTCTAGTCTTGTTGATCCAATGGATCATCTCAAAGGTTGGAACTTTTCAAACAATGAAAGTTCTATTCATTGTAAATGGAATGGTGTGTTTTGCAACTCAAAAAGCTATGTAGAGAAGCTTGATTTGTCAAACATGAATCTAAGTGGCAGAGTTTCAGATCAAATTCAAGGACTTCAGAGTCTATCTTTGCTTAATCTTTGTTGCAATGACTTCTCCACTTCATTGCCAAAGTCATTAGCTAATCTGACATCTTTGAAGAGCATTGATGTGAGCCAGAACAACTTTGTTGGCGAATTCCCTGATGGTATTGGAATGTCGAATCCTGGTTTGAAATATGTCAATGTTTCAAGTAATAACTTCGAGGGGTTTCTCCCTGAGGATCTTGGCAATGCTACGTTGCTCGAAGTCATGGATTTTCGAGGGAGTTTCTTTGAAGGTTCAATCCCTGGATGTTACAAGAATCTGAAGAACTTGAAGTTTCTTGGCTTATCAGGGAATAATCTTTCCGGAGAGATCCCTCGTGAGCTTGGTGAATTGAAAGCTATGGAGACTATGATTCTTGGATATAATCAGTTTGAAGGTTCAATACCAGCTGAGTTTGGTAATATGAGTAGCCTTAAGTATCTTGACTTGGCTGTTGGCACGTTAAGTGGACAAATTCCAGCTGAGTTAGGTAAGTTGAAGAACCTGACTACAGTGTACTTGTATCAAAACAGTTTTGAAGGTAAGATTCCAGCTGAAATTGGAAATATAACATCTTTAGTTTACTTGGATCTTTCTGATAACAAGATCACTGGGGAGATTCCAAATGAGATAGCAGATTTGAAGAATTTGCAGCTGCTAAATCTCATGTGCAATAACTTAACTGGTCCTATTCCTACCAAACTTGGTGAGTTAGAAAATCTTGAGATACTTGAACTATGGAAAAATTCATTAAATGGCTCTTTGCCAATGAATCTTGGGAAAAAATCTCCCTTGCAATGGTTAGATGTTTCTTCGAATATCCTGACAGGTGAGATCCCTCCTGGCTTGTGTGATTCTGGCAATCTAACAAAGCTCATTCTGTTTAATAATTCCTTCTCTGGATCAATCCCATTAGGCCTCTCTAACTGTTCTTCACTCGTTCGAGTTAGAATCCAAAATAATCTGCTTTCAGGAATGATTCCGGTTGGGTTTGGAACACTTCCTATGCTCCAAAGATTGGAATTGGCTAAAAACAATCTCACTGGTGAAATTCCTGTGGATTTCACTCTCTCCACCACTCTTTCTTTTATCGATGTCTCTTCAAACCACCTTGAATCATCTTTGCCTTCTAGCATTTTGTCTATTCCTAGCCTGCAAACCTTCATAGTCTCCAATAACAATCTTAAAGGCAACATTCCTGACCAATTCCAAGATTGTCCTTCCCTTTCTTTGCTTGATCTTTCAAGCAACCATTTCTCGGGGAAAATTCCTCAGAGTATTGCTTCATGTGAAAAGCTGGTGAAGCTTAATCTAAGAAACAACCAATTCAGTGGTGAAATTCCAACTCACATTGCCACATTGCCAACTTTATCTATTCTTGATCTATCAAACAACTCGTTAGTTGGAAAAATACCAATGGACTTTGGTAGCTCTCCAGCTCTAGAAATGCTTAATCTTTCCTACAACAAGCTTGATGGTCCAGTTCCAAGAAATGGGATACTCATGACTATTAATCCCAATGATCTGATAGGAAATGCTGGTCTTTGTGGTGGCATACTTCCACCGTGTTCTCAAAGTCTCACCATAACTTCAAATGCGAGAAAGAATCGTGTCAATCACATAATCGTGGGATTCATTGTTGGAATCTCAGTTATCTTAGCTGTTGGGATCATGGTTCTAGCAGGGAGATGGATGTACAATAGATGGTACTTGTGCAACAGCTTTTTCAAGGACTTTCGGTTCAACAAGAACAACTCAGAATGGCCTTGGAGGCTTGTAGCATTCCAGAGGCTTAACTTCACAAGTACTGATATTCTGGCTTGCCTAAAGGAGTCAAATGTGATAGGCATTGGTGGCAATGGAATTGTCTACAAGGCAGAGGTTCTGAGGCCACATTCTGTTGTAGCAGTTAAAAAGTTGTGGAGATCAGATGGAGACATTGAAGCAGGAGATGATCTCGTTGCAGAGGTTGATCTTTTAGGGAAGCTTCGTCACAGGAACATAGTTAGGTTACTAGGCTATCTTCACAATGAGACTGATATCATGATGTTATCTGAATACATGCCTAATGGAAATCTTGGAGCTGCTTTACATGGAAAAGAAGCTGGAAAAATGCTCGTAGATTGGTTGTCGAGGTACAACGTTGCCCTTGGTATTGCTCATGGACTCGCTTATCTTCACCATGATTGTCATCCACCAGTCATACATCGCGATGTCAAGTCAAACAACATTCTCCTAGATTCAGATTTTGAGGCAAGAATTGCAGATTTTGGCTTGGCAAGGATGATGCTTCACAAGAATGAGACTGTTTCTATGATAGCAGGATCATATGGCTATATAGCACCAGGTTAGTTACATTTCCTGATAATGCCACTAACAAGAAAATTCATTTCATTTTATATAGTCTCATTTTCCTTTCTCTGTTGCTTTTGGCAGAATATGGATACACATTGAAGGTTGATGAGAAGAGTGACATATACAGCTATGGGGTGGTGCTTTTGGAGCTTGTAACAGGAAAAATGCCATTAGACTCTTTGTTCGGAGAGTCGATTGACATTGTAGAATGGGTTAGAAGGAAAGTAAAGAACAAGGCATCAGAAGAAGCATTAGATGCTGATGTAGCTGGCCAATGTAAACATGTCCATGAAGAGATGCTTCTTGTCCTAAAAATTGCACTTCTTTGCACTGCCAAGCTTCCCAAAGAAAGACCATCAATGAGAGACATTATAACCATGCTTGGAGAGGCAAAACCAAGAAGGAAAAGTATTTGCCAGAATTGGGGTTATAGTACTAGTGCTAACAAAGACAAGTTAATCTTTGCTCATTCACCAGTTATAGGCCTTCTATAAGTACCAAAACCTTTTTTTTTCCACTTCAATATCTAGTATATCTTCATTTTCATTAGTTCATATGTAAAGAGTTTCTTTCTTTCCTTTTCCTTCTTTACATTCTGTAATTGATATAAGTGAAGAGGAAATTGTCTAGTTTGTTTCTTCTAAATGATGGATTCAACAATGTAACTACTTTGGTTGAGAATTCACTAAATAAGGCTATAGACTTCCAAATTGCACATATATTGAACTATTTGAGGATCTTTTTATCCCACAAACCTTTCCAATGCTTCAGTAATTGGGAAAATTTCAAAAGAATACAATTAGTTAACTTTCATTACAAAACTACAACCCAAAACTTACATGGCAAATCTTTAGCCCAAAAACACAATCTGGTATACAATATTATACATCCGATAAACAACAATATACAAAACTTTTATATTATTTTTTTACAAAATGTTTAAAAACAACAATATATAATATACACACAATATACAATATTATACACAATTATAAGAGTTATTTGTACACTCATATACAATATTATACACTAATATACAAAAAACTGACTGTCTTTTTTCTTGAATCCAAACTCTAAATTCATTCAAAAACATTTCAACAACTACACCAAATCACTCAACATTTCAAATTTAGACTTCTCAATACGTAATCGATCTTTTGCAACAACACCCACTCGAAACGAAGATTATTTGCATAAAAATTGATTTTCAAAACTTTGAAATTTCGAGATATAATACTGGTTGTCTATAGAGTTCCTACAAGCTAAACTGACCGCAAAATTTTATTTTTCTATTATAAGGACCACTAGAACAAAAAAAGAAACAAAAAATTCTATCAAATAGGTATAAGCACATAAATCGGAAAACTGTTAGAATATGCACAGCGGAAGCATTTTTCAGAATCACAAACTTACATAAAAGCATAATAATGTAATCTAAATAAATTGTGAAACTCTAACCTTTTGTAGCTTTCACACAACTCGTTCAGGGATTGAGACTCCAGAATTGCAGTCTTCTACTAATTCCTGACTAATTTCTTAATCAAGTCTTGTGTGGGAAAGAAATTTTCAGAAAAAGGATATTCTTTCCTTGAGAACCACCACCCCTATTTATACTTTTCAGTATAAGGGAAAGGTTTGAAAGATGAAATGTTTCTAATCATAATTAATGGTCATTAAATACCTTTAGGTGTATTTGGACACTGTTAAGTGTATCCAATAACCATGATCAATAGTCATCAACAACCATTAAATACCATTAAGTGTATTTTGATATGGTTAAGAGTATCTAACAACCATGATCAATAGTTATCAACAACCACTAAATATCATTTAGTGTATTTAGAAAGTCATTAAACACCATTAATAGCCATTGATGACCATTAAACACTATTATTTGTTTCTTTCATCTTCTAAGGAAATAAAACATTGCAGTATTTTCTTTTTTCTTCTTTTAAGGAAAGAAAAAGTTTTTCTCTTTTAAACTAATAAAAGTCAAAAACAATTTATTCCTAAGCTGAAAAAAAAAATACAAACAGTCCTTTTCTTTTTCGAACTCGATCAATTAATCAGGCATAGTAGGGACCACAAATTTACTAGCAGAGGCTTCCAATTATAATATTTAATTAGTAAAAAGCATGAATTAACCATATCATAATAAATCACAGATTGTACCACTAAAAATCTGCAACTGCACTCCTCTATTTAATTTCAATTTTTTTTTTCGTTACAACTTATTTAACTCCCCATGTTAGAATTACCAACACCAATCAATTAAACTAAACTTCTGAAAAATTTAATCCATTGATTAATTTAATCATTTATCTTTATGCTTAAATTAATTCACGTGACGGATATACATAGATAATCCACTTGCAGGGTTTTCACGTGACTACTTATAAGCAACCATAAAGGGGTGTCTTCTTTCTCATATCCGAGATATGGTTCTATCAGCTAATTATTATTTCATGAATGTAATTTGTTATTATCCAATCCATTAGGAATTTTTTGACTCATCATAGAGTCTCACCTTTTAATGGATGTAAATAAAAAAGCAAACTACACAGATCATAATAACTACATCAAGATTAAGAGTATAAGCTCATGTAATGGACTAGAGATATTATTTACTGAAATTCAGAACCTAAATGCATATCTCTATTTGGTCCGTTCAATAAATGCAAAATGTACTAACACAAGAAGTTGGAATTTTACCATTCCCATAATTAAGATTGAATTACATTTAATCTTGAGTTACAATCATCAAGATGTTTGTCCAATTTCATCTTTGATTGTGAACATTTAATTTTGACTTGTAAGAACCGACAATTTTAATCTTCCATGTATGAGTTAAGCAACTCCATACCCAAAAATCGTCTACTATATAAGCAATGGACACACATATAAACACAATGATCTATTCAAACAAAAACTTTACTATAACAATTAACATAAAACGTAAAGTCTTTATAAAGGATTAAAATCAATATTATAACTCAACCATATGGTTAATAGTATATCCTAACAATCTCCCACTTAGACTCATAACCATGCATGTACAATTTTAACACCCTTTTCATCCACATGCTTATCAAAAGACTTTTGAGGTAAGGCTTTGGTAAATGGATCCGCCAAATTGTTCTTCGATTCAATCTTCAAAACTCTTACATTACCCATTTGAGTTATATCACGAATCAAGTGATATTTCCTCTCAATGTGCTTACTTCTTTTATGGCTTCGTGGTTCTTTTGAGTTGGCAACTGCACCACTATTATCACAATAGAGTGTAATTGGTGCTTCAATAGAAGGAACCACTCCGAGCTCTTTTAGAAAGTTTCTGAGCCAAACAACCTCTTTAGCCGCCTCAGATGCAGCTACATATTTAGCTTCCATGGTGGAATCAGCAACACAAGATTGCTTTATGCTCCTCCAAACTATAGCTCCACCTCCCAGAGTAAATACATATCCTGAGGTCGATTTTCTAGATTCTCTATCTGACTGGAAATATGAATCTGTATATCCAATAGGTACAAGATTGCCAGGGTGGAAAACAAGCATATAATCCCTAGTCCTTTTAAGGTACTTGATGATATGCTTGACTGCAGTCCAATGTTCTTGCCCAGGGTTAGACTGAAATCTGCTAACCATGCCTACATCAAAGCAAATATCCGGTCTGGTGCATAACATAGCATACATAAGACTCACTACAACAAAAGCGTAAGGGACCGCCTTTATCCTTTCTATCTCGTCGGTCGTTTTAGGCGATTGATCCTTTGATAAATTAATTCCATGTCTAAAAGGAAGAAACCCCTTTTTGGAATTTTGCATGCTAAACCTCGCAAGAATAGTATCAATATAAAGTGCTTGAGACAAGCCTAATATCCTTTGTTTGCGATCTCGCAAAAGCTTAATCCCAAGGATATGAGCCGTTTCTCCCAACTCTTTCATATCAAAACACGACGACAACCACTTTTTAACAGAATTCAACATGCTCACATTATTTCCTATGAGCAAGATGTCATCTACGTACAGAATAAAAAATGTTACTATGTCTCCCTCCCATTTCTTATAGATGCATGATTCATTTTCAAACTGATCAAAACCAAAAGTTTTAATCGAATTGTCAAAATAAATGTTCCATGCCCGAGATGTCTATTTCAATGCATAAATGGATCTCTTGAGTTTACAAACCATGTGTTCATTGCCATTTACCATGAAACCTTCTAGTTGTGCCATATAAATGCACTCTTCAAGACTTCCATTTAAAAAGTTGTCTTGACATCCATTTGCCAAATCTCATAATTATAATGAGCAGCAATGGATAAGAGAATCCTAATGGATTTAAGCATGGCTATAGGCGGAAATTTTTCCTCATAATCAATTCATTCTTTTTGAGTAAACCCTTTCGCAACAAGCTGAGCCTTAAAAGTTTTCACTTTTCCATCCACACCTCTCTTTTTCTTGTAGATCCACTTACAACCAATAAGTTTAACACCTATTGGTGGTTCCACAAGATCCCAGACTTGGTTTGAGTACATAGATTCCATATCAGATTTCATAGCAACAACCCACATTTCAACATTTTTATCATGTAGTGCTTCGACGTAATTTAATGGTTCTGTATTAGTCTCTTCAGGGATTCTATCGTATGATTCTCCCAAGAGCGTAAACCGTTGTGGTTTTCTAATAACTCTCCCACTACAACGACTAGCAACTACAGGATTTGCTACATCTTGGACTAAATTATGAACATTCTGAACTACTTTCTCCACAATTTCAGGTTGCGCGACATTACTCCCACTATGTTGTGGTAGCGAGATGTCTTGAGTCTGCTTTTGAGCAACCTCTAGAGCATCTTCTTGAGCAACCTCTTTTCGACCGACATTCCTCCCACTATGTGGATGCAATGGTATGTCAATAATTGTTTTAGGTATTGTGTTGATGTTTCATTAGTAGGTATTCCTTTGCTTAGTTCATGTAACACAAGTTTACTTCTAGGAACATGGTTAATTAAATAGTCCTGTTCCAGAAACTTGGCATTTGTTGAAGCAATTACCTTTTGTTCCTTAGGACAATAAAATAAACCTCATTTAGTTCCTTTTGGATATCCAATGAAAATGCACACTTCTGTCCTTGATTCCAACTTACGTGTTTTCCCTTTTAATACATGTGCTGGACATCCCCAAACTCGAATATGCCATAGACTAGGCTTGCGCCCATTCCACAATTTGGATGGGGTTAAAGGAACAGATTTGGAAGGAACCAAATTCATAATGTAATTTGCAGTTTCTAAGGCATATCCCCAAAAGCTAAAAGACAAATCTGAATAACTTAACATTGATCTAACCATTTCCAAAAGAGTTCTATTTCTTCGTTATGCCACACCATTTTGTTGTGGTGTTCCTGGGGAAGAATATTGAGATGTAATTCCCGATTCTGATAAGTACTTAATGAATTCCGTCGAAAGGTATTTACCACCATGATCTGATCGTAATGTTTGGATATGTTTACCATGTCGCTTTTTCGTTTCTATCTTGAATTCTTTGAACTTCTCAAAGCATTCAGATTTGTCGCGCAGCAAATAAATGTATCCATATTTTGAGTAGTCATTTGTGAAAGTCACAAAATGCTCAAAACCCCCTCTTGCTCGTATATTCATAGGACCGCACAAATCAGAATGAATTAATTCTAACTTATTACTTGCTCTATTTCCTTTGGAAGGGAAATGTCTCTTTGTCATTTTACCTTCTAAACAAGATTCACAGGTTGGTAGTGCCTCCACTTTCCATGAACTTAGAGGTCCATCAAAAACCAACCTTGAAATCCTATTTATATTGATATGACATAAACGTAAGTGCCATAAGTAAATTTGACTCAATTCAGAAATACGTTTTCTTTTATAAGAAATATCAATATTATTTAATTCATTATGATGTAGCATGTCATGGGAGACTTCAAATACAAAGAGATGATGTATTTTAGGAGCACTATGGATGAATTGCTTATCATACTTAATAACAACACAGTTATTTGCAAATAAAACATCATAACCAGCATCCATTATTTTTGAAATTGAAAGCAAATTCCTTCTTATCGAAGGTACATAAAGAATATCTTTTAAAAATAGAATTCTGGAACTACTAAAAGAAAAAGAGATATTTCCTATTGCTAGGTCTGGTGCTCGTTCCCCATTCGCCTGAAAAATGCAAACTTCATTCTCACTTAGCCGCCGCGTTTCCTGAAACCCTTGCAAAGAAGTGCAGACATGGTCAGCGGCTCCCGAATCTACAACCTATAATTGGGTAGAAACAGCCGCTAAACAGGTTTCAGCGACATTTAAACAAAAATTACCTTTGTTCTTCATTTTGGCTTGATAGTCAGGGCATTGCCTCTTGTGGTGACCATGCTACTTGCAGTGATAGCACTTGCCCTTAGGCTTAGCCACGCCACCTGTAGCACCTCCGGGTGCCACAACCTTGCACGACTTTTTTTTTTTTTGGGATTTATCCAGCTTAGACAAAGAAGCGACAGGTTTGCCTACCATGTATGCCACAGAGGGAGGAGTTTGTTGTTTGATAATGGATTCTACCGCTGTCAGTTCATTCAACAATTTCGCAAGAGACAAATCCATTTTGTTCATATTATAATTCAAGTGAAACTGTTGAAAACTGTTTGGCAGAGTTTGTAGGATCATCTCAACCTGAGATTCCTTATCACTAGCAACGCCAAGTATATTCAGCTCATTCAGATAACTCATCATGTTCAGCACATGATCCTTGACAGGTGATCCTTCAACCATTTTGGTGGTCAAGATAGCCTTCATGGCAGTCTACTTGGCAGCACGATTTTGCTCTCCGAACATCTCTTTGAGAGATTCGAGCATATCGTAGGCAGATGTCATAGACTGATGTTGATGCTGCAAGACATTCGATATTAAGGAAAGAATGTAGCACATTGTCATCTCATCAGCCTTGACCCATTTCTCATAGGCCTTAATCTCCTCATCAGTAGCATCTGTTGGTTTAATGGGGCATTCTTCAACCAACACATATTTGAAACCCTCAGATGTTAGAACAATATCAAGGTTTCGTTTCCAATCCACATAGTTAGGACCTTCCAGTTTGTTTTGGTTCAAGATAGAGGACATAGGATTGAAGTGAGACATAGTTAATCTGAGAGATATTTAAAATAGATCATTAGTAACATTTTTTTAAAAAAAAAAAGAAAAAACAAAACAAGACACATATAATCATGCTAATGAACAATCAGAATCGATAGGGAAACTTAACTGTTCAAGCAAATATATGAGCAAGTTCATATATATAATACCACTTAAACAATACAAGTCCAACTCAGTTAGAGAGTATTTTGTGAAGTTTAGTCAGGTATATATATTGTCTGGTGTTCATTGATTCAACATGCAACTTAGTTGGAAAGTTAAAACAAGTCATCAAATCAAAAGACAAACATAACAGTATCAAATTATACAAGTTTATCCGATGAGGAAGAGGGCCTATGTCAACATATAAACTCATATATTAGCTGTTAAAATTATTTTTTAGAAGTAGGAATGAACCCTTACAACTCTGGAATACAAAACATTTTTTTTCAAACAACAAAAAAATGTTCATCAAAAGTACAACATGATATAAACAGATTTAATCAAATATATATCAAAATCATGGACTCTTATTACATTATCAGGTATATGTAAGAAGACTCGTGATACCAATTGTTAGAATATGCACAGCGGAAGCATTTTTCAGAATCACAAACTTACATAAAAGCATAATAATGTAATCTAAATAAATTGTGAAACTCTAACCTTTTGTAGCTTTCACACAACTCGTTCAGGGACTGAGACTCCAGAATTGCAGTCTTCTACTAATTCTTGATTAATTTCTTAATCAAGTCTTGTGTGGGAAAGAAATTTTCAGAAAAAGGATATTCTTTCCTTGAGAACCACCACCCCTATTTATACTTTTCAGTATAAGGGAAAGGTTTGAAAGATGAAATGTTTCTAATCATAATTAATGGTCATTAAATACCTTTAGGTGTATTTGGACACTATTAAGTGTATCCAATAACCATGATCAATAGTCATCAACAACCATTAAATACCATTAAGTGTATTTTGACATGGTTAAGAGTATCTAACAACCATGATCAATAGTTATCAACAACCACTAAATATCATTTAGTGTATTTAGAAAGTCATTAAACACCAAGGGTAATCAACAACCATTAAACACCATTAATAGCCATTGATAACCATTAAACACTATTATTTGTTTCTTTTATCTTCTAAGGAAATAAAACATTGCAGTATTTTCTTTTTTCTTCTTTTACGGAAAGAAAAAGTTTTTCCCTTTTAAACTAATAAAAGTCAAAAACAATTTATTCCTAAGCTGAAAAAAAATACTAACAGTCCTTTTTTTTTCCGAACTCGATCAATTAATCAGGCATGGTAAGGACCACAAATTTATTAGCAGAGGCTTCCAATTATAATATTTAATTAAAAAAAGCATGAATTAACCATATCATAGTAAATCACAGATTGTACCACTAAAAATCTGCAACTGCACTCCTCTATTTAATTTCAATTTTTTTTTTCGTTACAACTTATTTAACTCCCCATGTTAGAATTACCAACACCAATCAATTAAACTAAACTTCTAAAAAATTTAATCCATTGATTAATTTAATCCTTTATCTTTATGCTTAAATTAATTCACGTGACGGATATACATATATAATCCACTTGCAAGGTTTTCACGTGACTACTTATAAGCAACCATAAAGGGGTGTCTTCTTTCTCATATCCGAGATATGGTTCTATCAGCTAATTAATATTTCACGAATGTAATTTGTTATTATCCAATCCATTAGGAATTTTTGACTCATCATAGAGTCTCACCTTTTAATAGATGAAAATAATAAAGCGAACTACACAGATCATAATAACTACATCAAGATTAAGAGTATAAGCTCATGTAATGGACTAGAGATATTATTTATTGAAATTCAGAACCTAAATGCATATCTCAATTTGGTATGTTCAATACATGCAAAATGTACTAACACAAGAAGTTGGAATTTTACCATTCTCATAATTAAGATTGAATTACATTTAATCTTGTGTTACAATCATCAAGATGTTTGTCCAATTTAATCTTTGATTGTGAACATTTAACTTATGACTTATAAGAACCGACAATTTTAATCTTCCGCGTATGAGTTAAACAACTCCATACCCAAAAATTGTCTACTATATAAGCAATGGACACACATATAAACACAATGATCTATTCAAATAAAAACTTTATTGTAACAATTAACATAAAACGTAAAGTCTTTATAAAGGATTGAAATCAACACTATAACTCAACCATATGGTTAATAGTATATCTCAACAAAATCAACACTAGATTTGAAGAAAAATAAGGACAACTCACAATTCAAAGAGCTAATTGTACGAAGAGTGCAAGTAAAATGGCAACAAGGTTGATAATTTTTCAGAAGAATAAATCGATGACAAGACAATTTCATTCTTGAGAACAATTTAAGTCTCCAATAATGGTATATACTTACGACAAACATAAAAATTAGGCCAAATTAGGTAAGAAGATAAAACATAAGCCAATTTTTATAGAACTAATTGTTTCCTTAATTGATAGAGAGCATAATTATTTTACATGGAAAACTTTCACCACTCCTCTTTTGGAAAAAAATCAACGTTGAAACAAAAGATTCATAGGAAATCAATTTAACAAGAAAGTCAACCAACACTTCATTTTGTTTTTTGAAAATAGGATCACTAATTACTTTTTTTCTAAGATTAAAATCTCTTGGGTTGTCTTCTCTTCAAGAACATCGGCTTTCTTCTACAAATATAAAAGGGTCACTAGAAGATAAAGAAAGATATACAGATCGTCTAAACCATCTCAAATTATTTGTTTTATTTATCACAAGCATTGTAATACTTATTAATGTTTTACTGTGCACTAATTTATTTTAAAAAAAAAAAAAAGAGGAGAGAAAAATATTATTGGTGAATTATTGTATCTAAATTGAGAATAAAGAAAAGAATGGAATGATCTCATAACTTATCATATTCTTTGGCGTTTACTGTTAATCTTAATATTTTTAGTAAGTTGATTTTATTTTTTTTGAAAATAACCAAATCAAAGTCAAGAAAACTAAATATTAAAAATAAAATATAATTTTTTTTGTTTCAGCTAAAACAAACACATAATCAATTTATTTAAGGCTAAGGATCATTCATAGTAATCTAAAGATAAGTAACAACAGTTGGAGACAAAGACAAAGTTTTCATATTCTTTTTTTAACAAATGCTCAAACAAAGACCATTTTTTTACTAAAAACAAAATCCAACAAAAGCAAAAAGCTTGAAATAATTTACGTGTAAATTGACCTAAATATCATGATCATAAAAAAAAGAAAAAAAAACATAACGTCATTGTGGCTCTGTTAAAATGGCAACATTCATATACCAACACAAGACTAGGTATCAACAGAAACTTCAGGAAAAAAAGCTTATGTCAATATACTGCGTTAGTCATACAAAATAGAGTGCAACTAAATTATAAGCTACAACTTACTCTTTGATCATTGTGCTATATAAAGATATGACTATTACTACTTAATTGAACCAAAAGAAATATGAACCACTTACCATTGTTTTATAATGGTAAAGAATCTTCCGACCTCAAAACAGACACTTTTTGAATGCCACAGATCAAAAGGGATCCTTCCTAAAAACACATATCAAAATGGATACTTTGCCATGTTAGTTCACCCCAATTTTTTTTAAAAAAAAAACATTACAAAAATTTTAAAGGTAGTCCGCCCATAAATTGACGAACTTCAATTCTTTTTTCTAATTTCTCACGTGAAACTATCTCTTTCTTCAACAATAAATATATAATTATTCACTTAACATTTTCTCATACATCTTTTATATAACTTTATATTTTGATCTTTAAAATTTTATAGTCATGTCTTAACAATTCGGAAGGTCTATATATTTTTGAACCAAATATTTGTAAATGCAAAGGATATTGTAAAATGAAAGCATCGAGAACTCCAAGAAATTTCGGTTGTAAGTTTAGGGGTTGTGCGCGTTCAAAGATAAAAAAAATTTACGTCGTTCACTTCAAAGTATCTAGATATTAACTTGTTTCCTTGTTTTGTTATTTTAGAAAAATGATGCGATTATTTTAGATGGGAAGAAAATATGTCCATAAATGAAACTAACACCAATTTTTCATGGGTGAGGACATAAAAGATATTCCTTGATATGATTTCAGAGTTCAACATCAACACGACGAATCTTTAAACATCATGCTTGTCCCTTTGATAGACCATCCCAAACAATATGAGAACAATGACTTGCTTGAAGTGTTGACAAATCATAAACTTTTGTACCAAAATGTATGCCTCCGGATGAAGAATTCATATCTGAAAAAATTGACAATTGCAAATAGTAAAATTCATATCTAAAACAAGAGTTCGACAAAATCTTTTAAAAATAAAGAAATTAAAAAAATTAGAGTTTACCCAAATACGAATGTACCCTATTTGTTTTTCATAAAATAAGAAATGTAGACATTTTGCCTTAGTTGGTTTAAAAATCTATTTAAAAAAATTTAGAGTTGACTCGTAATTGGACGATATATGACATTTTTTTAAAGATCGATTGGAGTTTGCCCCATTACGGACGAATCCTAATTTCTTTTATACAATAAAAATGTGCCTTCGTTCGTAATTGGGAAAACTACAACATATTTTTTTAAAAAAATTGGACATCTTTATTATTTTTCATATGTAGTGATGCTCATAGATCTAATGAAAAATTCATATGAATAAATTGATAAATTTTAAAAAATAATAATCAATTGAAACCCATAATTGTAATTTATATAGTTAATACTTAGTAGTGATGTTTGCTGATCTAAATATAAAAAAAACATAATTTTTTTGGAGTTTGTAACCAAGAAAAGAACATTGAAAAAAAAACAGATGAACAAAACAATTTGATAATACCTTAACACTTGAATAAATAAGAAAATGAATTAGATAAACAAAACAATAGAAAAAAGAGATATTGATGCTTTTAATTTATATAAGAAAAATAATAATAAGAAGAAGATAGGAAGAAAAGTTTTGTAACACCCTGAAAATTTCTAAGTTGATCCCCGAATCGTTCTTTATTTACACGTAGGATTGTATTGGGTGATTGTCATATTGCTCATATGTGAGTGTAACACCCGGAAACTAGTAGGCTAAACTAGAGCCTTATGTGAGGGCTTTAGAGCTTAACGTGAGGGTTAGAATTGTGAATTTAACCTCCCGTACTTAGAATGAAGGATTTAGGGTCAAAACGTCAAGGTACGACTCCCCAAGGACCAATCAAGTGTCCTTGAGGAGGACCCTAGAAACTACCCAAAATCTGCCCAAAAACAGTCACCCACGATTGGGGACTCACGCCTCGTGGGGTGACCCACACCCCGTGGGTGAGGGGTCGTGGGTCAAGGGCTTAAGAACATGTTCCAGTACCTCCATCCACAAATAACCAGCATGGACCGTGGGTGGACCCACGACCCGTGGACGTGGTCTGGTGGGTTGGAGGCAGTGATGGTTTAAGTTGGTTTAAGTTGTAGCTTAGGGAACTTTCTAGAATTAATTGGTTATTAAGTGATGTCGTTTTATTAGTAATTAGACCACATATATAAAGCTATTAGACCCTTAATTAAGTGATTCCAAAATCATTATTTTCAATTCACCCAAAGAACTCAATTCCCTCCAACAAATTCTCTCTCTAAAAAACTCAAGAAGAAGAAGAAGAAGAAGATGATGATGATGAATGAGAAGGAGAATGAGAAGGAGCAGAAGAAGAAGAAGAACAAGGGTCCAAGTTAGGTCAAATTCCTCCATTGTTGCAAGCTTTGTGAGGGCTTTATAATCAAGGTATGATAGCTTATTCATCCATGGATTCTTCCATCTATGGAGCCCCCTAGATTTCCCCTAATTGTGAAGATGAATCCCCAATTCAAGTTAGGGTTCCTTTCAATATTGTGGGTTAAGTTGAGTATGATTCCAATTGAGTGGATAGTACTTGTTTATGATTGATTTAGTATTGAAGTATGTTATTATGATAATATTATATGTTTTCCATGGCTAACCCTAATTTAATTGATGAAATTGTAGTAATGTGGGTTTATGCCTTGTGAAGGGAAATTGAGGATTCATAGATGATCTTCTAGAATTGGTGACTTGTATAGTAATAGTTCAAGAATAAAAGCAAGTAGACATGAATTGAAGTAGATTATAGTATATATGATGGATCATGACTAGTAAAGCTTGAAGTTGAACCTTTATGATGATTTATGACTAGAATTGCTTAAAAATGAAGTATGTGATTAAAATGCCTTGAAATCTAGGTATGAATGATGATTGTAAGAAGTAAAGCTTTGAGAGTAAGGCTTGTAGTCATGAAGGTAGAATTATAGGGTTTTGAGAGTAAAGCCAACATGATGAGCTATGTATGTCAAGGCCCTAAGGGTGAAACTTAAATGATAATGGTAGACTATTAGATAGAATGGTTATGGTAGGACTATACCCACCTAATCTACCTTTATTTGGACCCGTAAATGAAATTTTGAGCCTTTAAAATTAAATATAAATTCCACGGACGGGATCTACAGTCCGTAGCTCAAACCACGAACCGTAGATAGTCCCTTGGATAGTTTTTGTCAACTTTTAAATATGGATAGTGTAGTCTTTTTCCATCCCTTCTAAGCCTAAACCACGACCCATTTTCACCTAATTAAGGATCTAAATAGTTTAAAAACATGGTGTCACGTCTTTTAACTCTTCAAAGACTTAGATCAAGGATTCAATAGGAGAAAATCTAGGGTTTTTTTAACATTCTTTGAATTTCGTTGATTTCACCAAGAACTTTGTTCTTCCCAAGTATGTAAGACTATCATAGTGATGGACCGAGTTCGTCCTCACGCCCTATATCTACTCTCTATCAGTAAAGAATAATCTAGGGTTACATCCTTAGTTTTGATAATTCTTGAGATGAGTATCGTTGTTGAGTTATGAGTTCCATTACTGATTTTGAGTTGCTATATCTTGCGTTGAGAATCCTGAGTTGATTTTTCATGTCTATTTTTCAGCATGAACCCTATTATTGAGAATATTTTAACCAAACTCTTTTGTCTTAAATTGATGTTTGAGAAAGTAAAGACGAGTTGTGAGTAGAGTTTAAAGAATGATTTTATGTAAAGTACGAGGTGACTACTTGATTTCCAAATGTATCATTCTTACATTGAGAAAGAAAACTTTGATTTTTATAAAGAGTTAAAAGAGTTTCGAGAGATAATTGAGACATTGCCTCTTAAGGAGGATCTTTTGAGTAATTACCTCAAAATAGAGAAAGAGTATTTCTACTTGAGCAATGAGTATATATATTTATTGGAAGTAGTATTGAGCACCGATATGGAGATGAATTCATACAACTCATATTCCTCATAAACCACGTAGCCAACATAGGTAAATGATCGTACTTTTTAGACGACTCTTTATCGGTTTCAAGCATAGCTTTAGTGGATCCACTTAATTGAGAAGTTCTATACCCGGCATAGTATAAGACAGTTTTGAAAGCGTGGGCGAGACGCTGTATCATCACGTAGCTCATAGTGATGGTTGTTGGTTAGAGAATCTCTCAAATAAAGTTAAAAGTGTATTTTATTATATCACTTAATATGTTGAATTCAGATATGAGTACGTATTTTTGTAAAGTTTTAATGATTTCACTTATTTATTTCTTTACATTTAGTTGGGTATATATCTATATCTATTGCAGTCCTCTCATTCAATTATTTGTTATTCAGCTATATTACATACTCGTACATTGAATGTACTGATGTCATTCAACCTGCATCTTTTAAGAATGCATATACATACACTTAGGATCCTCAACAAGAGTCCGTTGAGATCACTTCATTTGCTCGTCAGCTTTTAAGTAAGACCTCCTTTCTTCTGCAGGGCTCCAGTTTTATGAGTTGTTAGTAGTAGTTTTCTTGAGGAGTCATGGATCTTGTTCCAACACTTATCTTTGTATAGTAGAGGATTCATAGATAGACAATTTTGGAAATTCTTTCAGTTTCAGATGTTTTATTTAAAACTTATGTTTCATACTTAGTATATTTAGAGAGTTTTGAGATGTATTACACTGTTGATTTAACATTTCTTTTAGTTTGATGCTTGTGTATGCATGAGTTAGTCTTCCGCTTGTAGTCAACCAAGATGGGGGTTCGCTTGGGGGCCAACAATGGTTCTCGAGTGTCGGCCACGTTCAGGGTGTAGGCTCAAGTCGTGACAAGTTTGATATGAAGATAAATCTTGGAGAAAATATTAAGTTAGCAATTTTTTTTTGTAGTTAGCCCATTTGTGGGTGAGCTACATTTAAAAATTTTGTAATATATTTTTGAGTTTTGGGATGAACTAACGAAAGTTAACTTTGTTTATCATAGTGACAAAGTGTCTATTTTGATCTATGTTTTTAAGGAGGGTCCCTTTTGGTCTATAAGATATAAACATGTCCGTATTGGAGCCGGACTCCCTTCCTTACACTAGTCGTTTACACGTTGTTAATAAACCTTCGTGACACTAAATTTAGAGCCCGTTTGGATTGACTTAAAAAAATAGCTTTTAAGTCAAAAATAAAAAGTCAAACTGAAATGACTTTTAAGTCAAAAAATAAAAAGCAGGGGGAGACCTACTTTTGATTTTTTGACTTATTTAAAGTCATTTAAAACTTATTTTAAATCATTTTACACCTTGCCAAACACTTCCCAACTTATTTTAAATCATTTTTGACGTATTTTAAATTATTTTTTATATTTGCGAAACACTTGCAGAAGTCAAAAGCTGATTTAAAAGTAGATTTGACCAACTTTTAAGTCAATCAAACACCCTCTTCAACGCCGTCAACTCTGTCAGATTTTGCCTCTTGAAATTTTTAAATAAAATAGAACCTAAAATATTACTGGAAAATACATTTAATAAATTTCTAGTTTTGTAATTTTTTCTTAAAATATAATTATTTAATAAATTGCTTTATATAATATGGCTTAATTTGGTAAAAAAATCACTATTTGTCTAATATTTGAGTAGTGTACACGTGTACATGTAAGTGGAAAGTAACCGGATCCACATGTAGGGTAGAACTAGAGTAGTAGAACCGCTAAATATCGATTGGAACGGCGTCGTCACTGTCCAAATCATCTTTACCAAAAACCCCGTTTTCTTCCATTCTTATATACTCTACTTTCGAGGCTCCGCCAAATCCCAGTAACCAAGAACTGTTCTTCCCTTGGTTTCGTTTCGATTTTCAAAACCAAGTTCGTACACACACACAAAGAGGGGAGATGGAGGATGAAGAAGAAAAACACATTGAAATGGAAGAAGAAGATGTAGAAAAGGCTTCTTCTGCTCCTTCTGATGATTCGTTTATTAACGATGATGATTCAGATGATCCTATAATGGATGACAATGATGATAACAATCAACAATCGCTACCTGAGGTTAAACATTACCGGCCCATTTCGTTGTTTCATTTTTTTTTTTAATTTTTGGTTACCGGCCCACTATTTTATTTTTTGATTTGGTTTGTAGGAACCCTTAACTGATAAGGAAATTGAAGAGCTCATTGCTGAGCTTTTAGAAACTGAGAGTAAGGTATGGAATTCTATTTGTTTTTTTGGTTTAACATTGAATTTTGTGGGTTGCACTTGTTTTAGTTTTTTTTTTTTTTGGGGTTATGATTGTTATAGGCTGCAGAGGCTCAAGAGGCTTTAGAAGAAGAGTCAGTCTCTAAAGTGGAGGCTGATGTTAGAGAAGAGTTGTCACAAACTCTTAAAGGAGATGAGGTGCATTTTGGGCTTCCTTCCTTTTTTTTTTTGGTTTGATTTAATTTTCTGCAATTATATAAAACTATTAACCCCCTTATCATTTACTTTGAAATTTGGTCATTTCAGTTGGAAAATGCTGTAGCTGATGAAATGGCAACCTTCAAAGAGGAGTGGGAAACTGTTCTCGATGAACTGGAGACTGAAAGTGCTCATTTGTTGGTATGAATTATTCTTTATCTGTCAAATGAGTTTGTTGATTTTATCTTTATGAATTAAATCAGCTTTGAGAGATGACTGCAAATTAAAGGAGCTTCACCTGCTTTGTTTTCTCGAAGCTCTGGATGAACAAAAAAGGGGTATCTTTTTCTTGCGAGTTCCTGATAAAAGCATGCTCGAGGATGTTTAGTTTACACTAATGTATTGGGCAATGTACTCAAGGTTGAACTTCATGAAAACAAGGGCGCAAAAGGATATCATTTGCTTTTAGTTAAATTGATAGAAGATGTAGCAACATTTTTAAATAATAGCAATAATAATAGTAGTGAAAGTAGAGGGGTAGAGAAGAAGCGGTAGGGTAGAGAGGCACAAGTACCTTGTACCTCGCACTAGCATAGGAAGAGTTTTCTTTTTTTTGATAACCGTGGTGTTTGGTCCAGCTTGTGCGCACCTCGACTAATAATCAGTTGGGAAGAAATCACCTAGTGTTTTTGTCTTATGGGATTTGAACCTCCGACCTCATGGTTATAACCCACTTCATTGACCATTATGCCAGGGTGCAATTAGGAAGTATTCACCTAGTATCTTCTCCACTGAATTTGAACCCCACCTGCATAGGGGTTGAGTAACTTTGCCCACAATGCTTAGGTCAACAGGAAGAACTCACCTAATGTCTTTTCTACTGAATTTGAATCATGGTTCTTAGTTACCTACTTCCCCTTGTTGTCACTCCAACTGTTCGACCGTTAGATCACCCCTTTTGGAGGCAGTCAATTAATTTCTCAACTACTTGGAAGTGGCAGTTGATATTTTGTTTATGAGTTTCATGCTAAAGTTAAACTTGGCTAATGCTGTCAGGTTTAGGAGATGCAACTGGTTTCGGTAGACTTACTGTAGCCCCAGGTTTTGGGGTTCATTTGGGTAGTTTCCGAAATTAGATAACAAAAACTTATAACAAATTTATATAGAAGGCAAAAGAGACAAATTCGTACAGGAACAACTCTCGATGAAACTGCTTCACAAGGCATAGAAAACTGGTGAAGTCATTTCAATTTCTTTTCACATATAAAAGAACTGGTGAAGTCAGTAGATGAGAACAGATGAACCAACCGGAAGAGAGTATGTTCAATCATTGTTTATGTTGTGGAATGTTTGCATTAGTTTGACCGTCAATGCCTCCATAATTAATTGGTCAGCAAAAGGTCTTTTATCAAGTGCAGTTTTCTTGCTACTTATATGACATGGTAACACCCAATTGACCTAACAATTTATTATCCACACATCTTATAAGCTGGAAAAGGCACGGAAGCTAGAGTTAGTTACTTAATGTATTTGGTGGGCCTTTTTTAGAATCTCATATTACCAAGTAGATGCTGTTTGGCTCATTATACACTGATTGGAAGGGCCAAAGCTAAGCTACAAAACGTACGGATTTTGCTGTACCCTAATTTGGAATCTCAGGCTATTCAATAAATACACTGATTTTGCTCATCATACAAGGATTCACTTCCATATTACCTATATACTATTTTAACATTTCATGTCCGTTGTCCCATATGCTGTTGGCTATTAAGCTACGGTGCACTTCATTGGGAAAAGAAATAAATCATCTAGGATAAAGTTATACATAGCAATTCGGTTACCAAAAAAATCTGCTGCTCTTTTGGGTTCAAAGGAAATTGATCTAATCAATTGAAAAAATTGGAGTTCTCTTTCCTTTTTTGGATGACAAGGGAAACCCATAGCCGCTACCCTTTGGGTACGCACGGGGTAAACCCCCGCTCCTATGCAATAGCTCGCAAACAACACAGAAGAGGTAACCCGCACTAGGCAAGCCTGGATGCGATGAGCTCAACCCAGAAGGCAAACCCCTTGCTTTTGCTGGCACGAGGTTTCGAACTTGAGACCTCCAACATGGAAGTCCCAAGTATCTAATTGTTTAGTGTAAAGCAATTGGGAACAGGGGACAATTGAGTTTTGTATCGCATTGATTTGGGGGCTGTTGGTCAGTGTTCGTTTCAGTTTGTAGCTATTTTGAGTTAAAGAAAATTGAGTAGTTGATGAAAAAAGAGAGTTCCCTGTGTTGTTTCATGATATCTGATATCTAATTGTTTGGTAAAAAGGATGGAGAACAGGGCAGAATTGAGTTCTGTAATGCATTGATTTGGCGGATGTCATTCAGTGTTTGTTTCAATCTATAGCTGTTTTGAGTTCAAATGAAATAGAGCTAGTCAATTCAAGAAAACAAGTTTCCTTTGCTGTTTCATGATATGTGATGTCTAATTGTTAGGTTAAAAGAGTTGAGAACAGGGGAGAGTTGAGTTATGTCATTGATTTGGGGAATGTCAGTGAGAGATAAAGAGAGTTTGACTTATCACAAACTAGTACATATGTTTAATAACATAAGGAAAGAGGATATACTTAGAAAGGATGTAAATTGTGAATATTGTAATGATAGCTTTTCTTTCAGCCATATGAAATCTAGTTTCTTTCCTTGCAATAGAAAAATACCGTTTTGTCTTTACTATTGGTGTTTCATTAACTTTAACATTCATTGTTTTCTCTTCTCTTTAAAAAGTAACTTGAGCATTCATCATGGTGGAAGTTCATTTAATTCTTATCACAAGAAACTGAGTGCCTTTTCATTATCTTGATGGATGTTTATACCTCTGAAATTCAACTATTCAAATTATCAGATCTTTGAAGGACAAAGTGACATTGGATTATCTCCAGTGTTGACATTTTGTATGTCCTACTGATGCTTAAGAGGAATGCCATATCAACAATCAGTTTGAAATTTCACACTTCTCAATTAATCTAACAAGCATTTATTAGTCATGATTTCTCTCTTCCACGATGTAATAGGTGTGCAATTTGTTAGTTGGTTTTCATGACCTTAATAATACAAACTATGTTCACACAATTTTGTAGGACACCCATTGTATTTCGAGTTTGCAGTTTTGTTTGCTCCTTTTGCCTGTACTGTCCTATATTTTGGTTAGTGTTATTAAACACCATCATTTTCGTTGCTTAATGTGTTGAAGTGATGCGAAGCAAAGGTTTATCACTTCAGGGGTGAAGCCATTGGTTTTACAGAAGTGTGCATTTCAAATAAAGACGCAAAAGTAGGGGGTTCATTGAATCACAGTTTTGAGAAATTGGATTAATATTGACATGTTTGTACATTGGATTTTAAAATAGCTTTTAATTGCACTTCTATTTTATAATACTAAATTCGTATGGGTAATTGTGTGCTTCACTTTTTTTTTTCTTCGCTTTAAGCCCCAGGGACTTGTCACTTTTTTGTACTTTATGCATGTAAACCACTAGTTTGGTAGTAGATATAGGCCCTTCGAAAGGAAATAAACCAGGAGACTGAATTATTAATATAGAGAAAAAGCAATGCAGTTGTTGCTGGTTCATGGTGGGATTGCTTTTGCATTGGATGTGCAGATTCTTTATTTACCATTTCTTTTTTCTTTGTCCATGTTATAGATGGTGTAGTTCCTCTCTGCTATGTTTTTCCTTAATATCTCCAAGCAAATTCTTGCTTAACCCAAATTTCATTGAGTTCACTTGGTACATATCTTTTCCATATATAACTGGAGCCACTTTGAACTGTTATGTCGATCATATACTCCACTTCATTTTTTTTACAACAACAACAACTACAACTAACCCAGTGTAATCCCACAAGTGGAATCTGGGGAGGGTAGTGTGTACGGCCGCAAACCTTACCCCTACCGTGTGAAGGTAGAGAGGCTGTTTTTGATGGACCCCCGGCTCAAGTAAAACATAACAAAAATCAGTAAGAAAAGGAAATACAATAGCTTTTTCTTTTTACTATGTGATATAATTTTTTTTGTTATGTCGTGGTGTTAGTATGCTTGATTTTTGTAGCTCTTAGTTCCCAATTCTACTTAATTAACTTTAACATGCTGATATGATTAGGAACAACTGGATGGTGCTGGAATTGAACTCCCTAGTCTCTATAAGTGGATAGAGAGTCAGGCTCCTCACGGTTGCTGCACTGAAGCATGGAGAAATAGGACTCAGTGGGTTGGTTCTGAGCTAACAAGCGACCTCACTGGAGCAATTGCTGATGCTGAGAAGTATTTTCAAATCCACAGACCTGTAAGAAGGCAAGTTACTCCACCTATCTTATTCCAGTTACTCAGTGATAAACAATGTGTGTGTTGTGACTTTGGCCACTGGCTTTGTTATGGGGCAGGAAACATGGAAAGGTCTTGGAGGAGGGTGCCAGTGGTTTCTTGGCCAAAAAACTTGCTGGGAATGATGGCAGTGAGGCTCAGGGAGGGAGCAGCGGTGTAGATTGGGGCTCTTTTAGCAAATTATGCTCTGATAACTCTTCATCATCTATGGGTACTACTTCATTTGGCAGCAAAGATTGGGCCTTTGTTTACCTCGCTAGTACTCCACAGCAAGCTGCTGAGCTGGGACTAAAATTTCCTGGAGTGGATGAGGTAAAACAATTTGATGTATATTTCGTTATGATTTGTTGAGACATGCCTTATTGCATGTTTTTGCATTTTAATACATGTTTAACCTTCTTTAGTTAATTTTGGCCTTGCATGCCTCAATTGCACCACTATATCTCCCTGAAGTTGTGTCTGAAACTTGACCTTCAATCTTCCTTGCCCTCTCCTACTGATTATTTTGATACCGCTCTATCTCACTGAAGTTGCCTCTGAAACATGACTTACATTCTTCCATATCCTCTTGACCTCTTCTACCCAATGGCTGACAAAGTGACAAATCTCCATTACCGACACTGACCCTTTCCACTTAACACCACATGGCAGAAGGAAACCTTGGCACCCAAGGGTGTGACCTAGTGGTCAATGAAGTGGTTAAGAAGAGGTTGTGGGAGGTGACAGGTACCTGTGGAATTAGTTGAGGTTTGCCAAAGCTGGCCCGGACACCACAATTATCAAAAAAAGAAGGAAACGTTGATCACAATTTCCTTTCTGTTGAGCAATATAAGAAATTATCATCTCTTGAGCGCAAAGGTATATGAGCAAAGATCTATGAATAGACTGGAATCATTGATGGCGTGCAGTCAAAGGAAATGAGGGAGAAAGGAAAATAAATGTAGATTGCTGAATAATTTGGGTAGTTAGTGTGAGAAATTTAATGTGCTCCAAAATCCTTGGTTAGGGAGGATTTGACCCAGATTTCTCATGTAGGGTCTAGGGGTGTAAACAAGTTGAGTCGAGTAAGAAAAAACCAAGAAAAAATTTAGCTGGCTTGAGCTTGACTGAGCCAATTCTATTGAGGTTTGAGCTTGACTTGGTGCTATACGGGAACACCTCATGCTCAAGATACAAAAGAACAAACAACTCATGCTCAAGATACAAAAGAACAGAACACCATTAGGGTGACCAACCAAGGTATAATAGTTTTTCAATCAACCATGGTTGAAGTAGAACAAAGACCAAAACTAATTATCCTCCGACCAGCTACTCCTAATAAGAATAAAAATCTCGGAATAATAGCTACACTTCTGTAATTCAAAGAGCTACCTTCTAAGAGATATAGGAGATGGAGAAGAAAACAAGTTGATGCTAATAGGGGACTTTGCATCAGTAAAGGAGGCATGAGAAGCTAGTGTGTAGAGTTATCATGACGTGCAAAGGGAGGAGGAAATGATGGTGCACTGATGAAAGAATGTCAAGGTGTTTTCTTTTTCTTCTGCCTAATCCTAAATGGGCAGAGTTATTATATATCTATAGTCATTACGAGCTAGCCCAGACACCACCATTATTATAAAAGGATGCAATGAAACAGTGAGTAAGATTAGGAGCTGAGAAGTTGAGTAGAAATGGAGTGACAATTATTGTAAGAGGTGCAGAAGCTTAAGATGAAAGAGATGATGCCTATAGTTAGCATTATGTTGGGTGTATAGAACTAACCAAGCGCTTTACAGTTTTTATCGATGTAATCTCTTTTATTTGAAGTATTTGGATAGTGATATAGGATATCTTGATTGCGGTATTGAAGAAAGATTGTAATTAAACAAAATTTTGAAGTTAAATAGGCCTATATGTCATTCAACTTCAAATTGGTAATTTGAGGCTTGGGATTGGTTGTATCCATATTCTAGCAGTTCAAGCTTGAAACCTTATGGGTTGAGCAAGCTTGAGGAGCCTGTGTTTGGTCGTTGGCAATTTACACCTTTAATATGAACGAACTCCTTGAAGGGACAGTGGATAGTTTGCAAGTATGAAAATGATTTAAGACATAATATGTAAAAGAACAAGGAAACGACAAGAATACTAATAAAAAAGAAGCACAAATATTCCTACATTGTAAAATTACGAAACAACTTTGGAGAATGTTCATTAACCATAACAGGAATATCTTGGACAATGCCTGGATGGATCTTTGATGTTCTACACAGTTGGGAGGAAGCCGGTTCTCATGGAATTGACAGGTCAAATGGAGAGCTGTCCCAGCTAGTGTTTGGTGGACAATTTGGAAAGAAAGAAATTCTAGATGCTTTGAGGCTGTGGGCAACTCTTTGCATGAGATCAAGTTGAATTGTCTCTTGATTTTTTTTATTTTTTGGTGTAAGCAGACCTACTCAGAAGAATTTGTTGATATTATTGATGTTCTGAGTAGCATTATGACAGTTTATCTTTTAATAGCTGAAGTGCATTTGGAAATATGGTTTTAGTACAGCCTACGTGCTGTTTGTCTATCTATTAATTCACAGAAGTTACCGGTTTCAACTTTCAAAAACAAGAAAAAAAACACTAATATGGGAAAAACCTTAATTCGATTATCTCTAGCAATTAAGAGTATAACAAAGTTAGAATATAAAAAGTTATTGTAGGCCTGTCATTAAATCAACAAAAAGTTACTGAAAGTTAAAAGTTAGCTGAACCTGTTTTTTCTCTTCAAGACATCAGTAAAGTTCAGACATTTTCAGAAATGAATATATTTCTTGTAAGGGATTTTCATTAATAATCTTTTAATATATTTATGTTAATTAATAATTTCTTTAATGTATTTTTAGTTTTTTTTTTAATTATATAATCAATTTGATACGATTTTTTTAACAAAGCATTTGACTATTTTTGTTTGTAAAAAATTACCACAAGTCTTTTTTGTTTTATTAGAGTTTGAAAAAGGAATTTCCTTTCTTATAGTTATAGGTAGAGTTATATAAAAGCCTTTCGTTCTGCCAACAAAGAAGCCATCCTTGATCCCATTCCTTCCTTGCTGAACTGCCTCTTTTCGTCATTCGATGATTCCACCTTCCCTTTCTACAAAATACCTAGGTGCCCTCTTTTCCAATAATCTTTTGGATTTACAACTAGAAGGGGGGAGTTTTACCTGGTTCAAAGGAGACAACAATAATGCTCTGCTTCTAGAATTGATAGGATTCTGATATCTAAGGAGTGGGATGATAGCTTCAGCAAAATTAAACAAGTTGTGTTGCAGAAATTATGCTCAGATCACAATCCAATTGCACTACAATGTGGAGTCTGGGATCACAACAAATCCTATTTCAAGTTCGATAACTGGTGGTTGAATACTGAGGGTTTGTGGAAAGAGTCAGAGGGTGGTGGGAGTCTTTTGTCTTCGATGGGAAGCCTGATTACATCCTGGGATGTAAATTGAAGGCTTTAAAAGGCAAACTGAAGGAGTGGAGCAACACGAGCCTTGGAAATCTAAGAATGCAGAAAGTCCAAATATTAAACGAGTTAGCCATTCTAGATACTGTAATGGAGAATAGGATTTTAACAGAATCAGAGGCAGCTTTGAAGGCAACTCTTCTAATGGATTATGAAGAGCACTTAAAAAATGAAGAGATAGCATGGAGACAAAGATCAAGGGCACTTTGGCTACAAGAGGGAGACAGAAATACCAATTTTTTTCCACAAAGTGGCCAATGCGCATAAAAGAAGCAATAATATTGACCAACTGATGATTGAAGATGAACCTGCGATGGATCCGGTGAGAATCAGAGAGGAGATTGTCGGGTTCTATCAGAAGTTATATTCAGAAACACAAGTTGGAGACCTTCAGTTAGCTTGATCAATTGTCCAATGATCACAGAAGAGGAAAGAGAAGCTCTACAAGGGGAGTTTGAGGAACAAGAGGTTTTTTCATGTTTGAAGATGTGTGCAATGGACAAAGCTCCTGGTCCAGATGGCTTCACTATGGGGTTTTACATCAAATGCTGGGATGTAGTAAAAAGGGATATCATGGGAACTTTTAAGAACTTCCATTCTCAAGGTGTCTTTGAGAAAAGTTTCAATGCCACATACATTGCTTTGATTCGAAAGAAGAATGGAGCTAAGGAACTGAGAGATTTCAGACCTATCAGTCTCATAGGTAGTGTCTACAAGCTTCTTTCCAAGGTGTTGACAGAAAGATTGAAGAGAGTGATTGATAAGTTGGTAGATGTCCAACAGATGGCTTTCATAAAAAGCAGACAAATAATAGATGCTATCCTAATTGCAAATGAGGTGTGTAGATTCCAGAATTAATCAAGGAAAGACAGGAATTTTGTGCAAATTGGATATCGAGAAGGCATATGACAATGTAAACTGGGAATTTTTGCTAAAAATGCTCTCATGTATGGGTTTTGGAAGGAAGTGGGTTCACTGGGTAAGATATTGCATCTCCACCGGAAGATTCTCAATTCTTATCAATGGATCACCTGAAGGTTTTTTCCCTGCAAACAGGGGTTTGAGGCAGGGTGATCCTTTGTCTCCTTTTCTCTTTATCATAGCCATGGAGGGTCTAAATTACATGATAAAGGTGGCTAGGAATAATGAATGTCTAAAGAGGGTTTGAGGTAGTCACAAACTAAAACCCAAGTTTAACTGCCAACATGGAAGCCACACATCTCCAGTATGCTGATGATACCTTAATCTTCTGTGATGCTGAGGAAGGGCAGTTACTGATCCTGAGATCAATTTTAGTGCTTTTTGAGGGAGTTTCTGGACTTCATATCAACTGGAGGAAAAGCCAGCTATTCCCAATCAATGAAGTCCCTAATATGCTGGTTTTGTCTGGAATTCTGGGAGGGGAAGTAGGCTCCTTGCCTACTATGTACCTAGGTATGCCTCTAGGTGCCAAGTCAAAGGCCATGAGCATTTGGAACTCGGTGATTGAAAAGTGTGAGAAAAAGTTAAACTAGATGGAAATCTCAGTACATCTCTGCTCTCCCAACCTATATGATGTCTATCTTTCCCATCCCTGATGGAGTGATAGAAAGTTTAGACAAAGATTAGGAGAGATTTTCTTTGGAAAGGGAGTGAGGAAAATGTCTCTACTGTTCGACACTTGGTCAAATGGAACGAGGTTCTTTGGGGAAAGAAGCAAGGGGGCTTAGGAGTAAGAAATCTGAAAATACAAAGCAAGGCACTTAGACTGAAGTGGTTATGGAGATACTCACAAGAGCCTCAAGCATACTGGGGCAAAGTAATTAAAGCTATATATGGAGTTGAGAACAAATGGATGACAAATGAGGTATCTACACCCTATGGTGTAAGTCTATGGAGGTCTATCAGAATCCTTTGGCCTTTTTTGAGAAATAACACAGCTGTGAGGGTAGGCAATGGAAGTAAGACCTCATTCTGGGAGGACAATTGGCTGGGACATGCTAGTTTAAAAAATCTTTTCCCTGAACGGTATGTTTTGGCAGTACATCAACAATGAGTGTAGCTGACAGTTGGCCACAGAAAGGATGGAACATCCATTTTAGAAGAAATTTTATTGATTGGGAAATTGAAACTGTGACAGAATTTTCAGAGCTCTGGCAGAGTTCAAAGGGACAAAGAATGAGGTTGATAGATTATGGTGGAACAAAGACAACAAAGGCATGTATAAGGTGAACTCAGCATACAAGTTTTTGAACAAAGGTGGCCAACAACCACCAAATTGGCCATGGAAACAGATCTGGAAAACAAAAACCCCTTTCAAGGTGGCATGCTTTACTTGGTTACTGGCAAGAGAAGCAGTCCTGACACAAGAAAATCTCAATAAGAGGAAGTTCTCTATGTGCTCGAGATGCTATTTGTGTGGAGAAGAGGTTGAGACAGTTGGCCATCTATTTTTATAGTGCAGGATAACAACCCAACTTTGGAGGATTTTTATCAGCCTCAGGGGTGTTGTTTGGACTATGCCTAACAGAATCACCCACCTTCTCTACAGTTGGGAAGAGGTAGGTGGGGGAGCTTCAGACAGAGATGGATGGAAGATTGTCCCAGCCTGTATCTGGTGGACAGTTTGGAGAGAGAGAAATGCTAGATGTTTTGAGAGCAAAAGTTGTGATCTTCAGAAGATCAAATTGAACTGTATCAAAAAAATAATTAAAAAAGACCAACCAAAACTCTATCTAAGTAACGAGTTTATTCGACTCATTCCCTAAATGCCATAAAAGGTATGTACAAAGGAACCGTCATAGTGTAGAGAATAGTGGTAGAAGGTATACATGAGTTGCCATAATTGTTGATTTAAACTGGGATCATCTTGTATTTACCCTAGTTATGATTGAGCTAACTAACAATACACAGTATTAGATTACATGGCCTATGGTACTTGCAGATGATATTGTGCTAATTGACGATGCTAGTTAGAGTGTTGACATTTAGCTCATACTTGGGTATCCTAGTTATGTATGACCTAGCTAATAATATACAAGATGAGATTCAAACGATATTGTGCTTATTGGCAAAACTAGAAAGATTGTTAACCAATAACTCAAATATGGAGATGTACTAAAGAGAGCAAAGGTTTAGAATAGGTAGAAGTAAAACTATATGCACTGCAAGTTTAGTCAGGATAAGAAAAGTAATTTGTTGCGAGACAAGCCCGAAGCTGCGGTGCCTAAATGCAAACTAATTCAGATACCTAGGCTTGATGTTCCAAGATGAAGATATTACACAAGTAAAATAGGATGGTACAAGAGTGCTATGTAATACACAGATAAGACCAACAATGTTTTGCTAGTGAATATTGGTTTTATAAAGTTCAAATACCCACAAGATGAGTGTCACAAAAATGTGAATATTAATATAGATGTATGGTCATTACAAGATAAGGCTTAAAATGACCACATTCTGCAACAGCTGTAAGTAGCACATGTAGAGGAGAAAGTGAGTGTTGCTTAAATTGATTTGGTCATGTCTTACGTCAACCTCTGGATGCATTGTTTTTGTAGAGGTGAAATAATGAAAATTAAATGTGTTAGAAAGGGACAGGTTAGACCTAAAATATGGAAACAAATTTTCATGAAGGACCCACCATCTCTTGTAATCCATGTGGATCTAGCTTAAAATAGAGCATAGTGAAAGTAAAAGATCTATATAGCTATTCTAGTTAGTTGGGATTACGTTTTAGTTATGATAGTATGTTTGCTTTAGCTCCAATGTTCAGTAGGAGACTTTTGGTCCATTCATGTTAGTACATTTACTTAAGGTCCAATGTTCACTTGGAGCCTTTTGGTCTTGTCAGAGTTTTATATGCTAGTTGAGATATAGAGAACTTTTAGTGTCAGATAAGCTAATTTTTTAGTGACGAAACAGTAAGGATTCATATAGCCAACCCCAACTTGCTTGCGATTGAGGCGTAGTAGTAGATGTTTTGTTGTAATATATTTCTCCTGAACTTGAGAGTCTCAGAAAGATAGTGGTGCAGAAAACAGGGTAATAGATTGTAGAAAAGGATTTAAAATAGGACTCTTGAGGGGTTGTTCACTTTTATCATAAAGCAAGTAAAGATTGAATGCTAAGCAGCCGTTTGCTTTATGTGGATAAGGGATAACATTTCCGGGATAGAATGTGGGATTATTTGTTTCATGCGTTTGGTTAAGTTTTTTATTCTGGTATAAGCAATCCTAGTACTATCTGTACCACAAAATACAATCTCACTGAACTAATCTTGGATAAAACAACAAAAAATAACATCATAAAAAAAACAACAATAAATAACAACAATGCTCTTTTCCAAAGCACTTCTACAAAGTCTCTCAAGGAAGCCAAGTTTGTCTAATGTCTACTCTTTTGTAAAACCAAACACATGTTCTATATTGTATCCGGTATATCCAGTTTTACTCCAATGAACCAAACATCTACCAATAAAAACGTTTCCGTTAAATAATACTGCCATTATTTAATCCCCACATTCTAATCCTAGTATAACTTGTTCACCAGTCAATGATCCTTAAAAGAATAACGAAATACTCCCTCTGTCCCAATTTATGTGACACTTTTCGTTTTTCGAGAGCCAAAACAATTTAAGTTTGACCAGGAATTTACGCATGGAATCTTCAGATTTTTTGAAATGAAATTTGTATATATTTATAAACTACGTAAAAAGTACTATAAGTCACCATAATTAACAATTCAAAATATTGAAAAGATATATGAAAAATTTATGGTCAAAGATAGACTTGTTTGAATCTCGAAATCCGAAAAGTACCACATAAATTGGGACAGAGGGAGTATAATCTATAACAAGGCAAATGATGTCCATTTAATCTGTGAATTTTCTAAAATTTGTATTTTTTCTTTGAAGTTATTCTATTTACTTTGGGATGGATGCTTGGTGCTAATGTGCTTTTGCCCTTTGCTTTTCATAATTGTCAAGTGGGCATTTTATGAAATTATTTCCTGATTCATACCAGTGTTACAACAAGTATACTGTAAACTTACAATGGTATTCTTGATCACAAAAAATATTCACATGGTATTCTATGTTCGAGAAACTTTTTGCCGCATTATGACAGTACTGTGTTTCCTATATGCCGTTGTTTACTTCAGAGGATCTTTGTTTAATTTGTCTAGGAGACTACTTAAAAAGTATCAGTTATCTTATATGCAATCCAATCTCAGGTTGAGGAGATTGATGATATTGAAGACAGTTCTGGTGATCCGTTTGTTGCGGATGCCATTGCAAATGAAAGAGAGTTAAATCTTTCTGAAGAGCAGAAGAGGAAGTTTAAGAAGGTCTGTGCATGGTATATTCTAGTTCTTTTCTTTGACATTGATACTTCATTTCTTGAAAATATGGAGCCGGATCATTGCATTTTTTTTTTCGTAATATCTTTTTTTCTCCAAACATATTCTTTCCTTTTTCTTTTAAAGAGTCCAATGTATGTTTGTGTCTTATTTCAAATTTTCAGCTGATGAGAGGTAACTTCTGGTGTTGTCTCTGGGCTGTTGATTCCATTGTTAACAATTCTTTTTTTACTTCTCTGTCTTCCAGGTTAAAGAGGAAGATGATCTAAAAATTGATCTGAAGCTTAGGAGATGTTTAAAACAGAGAAGACACAAGAACAGACAGAAATTGGTAATTAGCATGCTTTAAACCATCTTTTTAGCTTCTAATAAGTTTCTAGAAGTGTATCATCTGTGAAGGGCATGAACCATTGCACTTGAGTGTGAACTATTATGAGCAAAATATCTGACCTCTGGAAATTCACTACTTCCATGGAGGAAGCCGACAGACTTCACATCGCCACCCAATTTTTGTGCCATGAATGGTGCTTAAGCTTTGCTCACCTAGCCAGCCTACCCATATTCACAACAAAAGTCCGATAGTGTCCTCTGTACCCAGAGCATTCCCATCGTGTTATCAGCCATTTATTCCCACAACACAAATCAATGGCAATAACAATTGTTTTTCAATAATCAACAAAAACCAGACTTGTATAATCAATTCTGAATCTTCAAGACTGACTAGTGAAAGCATAACTCCAGAAATTCCAAAAATTATAAAATGGAAAGGTCTAACAAAATAATAAAAATATACTGCCCATGCGTAGCAAGTGTGAGGCTTACTCTGAGGGAACTAACTCTCTACTAGCGGTCACAAGTTTGGGGTAGTACCCACATTAGCTGGGGAATCTGTAAATAATGAGAAGAGGAGGTTAGTCACGCCGGCAGGTGAGTGGATAGCTTAACCATAGCCGTTTTGTCAGGGACTAGTATATACATACATATACAATATGAAAAACACGCTCCTTCCAAATCAAAGTAACATGGGGTAAAAGTTGACATTACATATTAATTAACACAAGTAATACTTGCAGTTTCATTAAAATAGTTTTACATCTCAAGTTACAAGCCAAGGCCACTGTCACTGTAGTCGTCAATGTAGCTGTCTAGTTAAGTCTTGGTGCGTACAACACTAGTTGCTAGTTCTTGTCCTCTTAAAACTGAAGGCACATAACTAAAGCTTGCAAATAAACCAAAATATCTTTACATAAAATGCTCTCAGGCACACTCCCCAAAAACATTCTCTCTCCTACTTCTTAGGAGAGAGAGACCCTCTTTTTTTGACCACGTTCCAGTGGCAGCTTGCCGGAAACAGCCAGCTTTCTTTCTCTCCTTAAGCTATTTCCTTCTGATTTAGCTATCCCCTTGCCTTTTCTTCTCTTCTAAACCAGTATGGTGGTGATTCGCTATTCTAGCAATGGACAAGAATAGGATTTATTTCAATTACGAGATGGAACTCCGGAAACTCAACCTGATACGAATGGGTAGAAAGGGGTCGCAGACTTATGAGGAGAACCTCGATAAGCAGCAAGATCATGGAGTGGATTTGCTTCACACTCAAAGAAGCTTCTAAGGACCAGAAGAAGGTAGTGAGGAGATGGAAAATTACAGAGAAAGATGCTGAACATTTTAGTACAAGGAAACAGAATGAGTATGGAAGATTTATGAGCATTCTGTCACTAAATAGAGGAGGAAGATCAGTCTTGATTTTACCGGAAACTGTCATAAATGCAGGTTGGTGTGATATTGCATTTAGGATTGAGAACTTCATTAATGCCCCCAAAACGCAAGAGATTGTAGGCCCTCCAAGATTGACAGAAACCAACTACCCCTATGCTAAAGCTGTACAAGAAAGTAAATGGCCTTCTAAGACCATTCACGAACAGATGTGAGAAGCAAGAAGGGTAGAATAGAAATAGATGAAATTTCAGACCCTTAAGGGGAAGGACTACTGAATAGATGTTTGGTTGGTAGTATAGAACAGGATTGCAAAGAAAAACCTACATTGGCGGATATAAGGAAGTGGTCCAACCTAGCCTGGAAAAACACCTTTGGGGTCAATATATATGAGATGTATGATGATAGATTTTTATTCGAATTTCCCAACAAGCATATGGCTGAACAAGTTTTGAAAGGTCAATGGAGCTGGAGGAATATGAAATTCAATCTTGTAAGGTGGTCACCGACAGTAGGATGCACATCGAAATCCATTATTGAGAAAGCAAAATGGATTAGAGCAGTCGGGGTTCCACTAAATCTCTGGTCTCACAAGGTCTTCTACGAAATTGGTCAAATCTGCGGGGGTTGGGTAGCCACAGAAGAGGAGGAAGAGGAGACAGAAATCAGGAACCATTTGAAGTGGGCAAGAATTCTAGTGGCTAACGAAGGGAGAAGTGTGCCAAATGAAGTCTCGATAATCCACAATGGCATCACTTTCGTCATCACGGTTTGGGTTGAAAACAAACCTAGATTTGAATTTCTGCCGGAGTTGCACAATGCAGTCATTGGAGAAGATGACACAAGTAATTACCCAGTCCATGAGTTTACCCAAAAGACAAAGAAAGAGATTGTCTGTGGTAAAAGTCTAACCGTTCAGAAATCCCACCTACTTGAGGATTTGAGTGTCAGAGATCACATGGGGGTCTCACTTTATACAGCTGGATCCAGTGGTCCCATTGAAACACATGAGGAGCACATGCTGAATTTAAATGACTTAAATTTTTTGGGCCAATTCCAGAAGCCCAAAGAAACTTCTTCATTTAATTTCAAAGATGGGTCTGATCTTGCAGCCCAAGTAATAAGTAATGACATAACACTTCAGCCAAGTGCTTGTCAAACAGAAGTTTTAATTGAGGCTATCAATGACTCCTTCTAACAAAGCTTTGATTGACCAGCCATGCAAAGTACAATGGACAAGGAGGCTCCACCAGATAGTGTCGAAACCATCAGAAAGGAGGTCGGGGAAGAAGATTCTACCAATGTTTTGGTAGAATTAGGAAATCAGAGGAACTCGAGGGAGAAGGTATCTCGAGAGGAAGGTGATGGGAATGACATCGTGGTGCACAACACAACAGAAACAGAGGAAAATTGGGACATTGAAGATGCAGAACCATTGAGTGTTCAACCTCAGTTGTTTATTAAAGAGAAAGAGAAGGAAACCTCACTGTGGGTGTGACAAAACTTGTTGAAATTAGGCAAATTGTTGGGGGCAGATTTCCAGGGACATGAGCAGGAAGCATTGGAACTACTATTACAAGTCGACAGTTGTAGAATTGCAAGGGGAATGGAGTCAAATGCAATGTGCCGGAAAACAAGATTCAAAGGGGAGCAGGAATTAAAGAGTTTAGTAGCTTTTGATGTGAAATTCAAAAGCGGTGGGGAAAGAAATAAGGGGAGAAACAGTTTACAATCTATATGATGCAAATTAAACTAGTTTCATGGAATGTGAGGGGATTAAATTGTAGGGACAAAAGAAGATTAGTTAAGAGTATGTTGGGTAGCTGGAATGCAGACATCATATGCATTCAAGAAACAAAATTGGAGGGGAACTTGACAGAAATAGTTAAACAATTGGGTAGATGGGTTGATTTTGCTTGTTTGGAGGCTAGTGGGACAAGAGGGGGAATATTGATGTTGTGGGATAGCAGGGTATGGAAGGGAGAGATTCTAGAAATAGGATCATACACTCTCACTTGCAAGTTTGAAGCTCAACTCCAGAATTTCTTTTGTCATGTTACAGTAGTTTATGCTCCAAATTGTTATATAGAAAGGAGATTAGTTTGGGAGGAAATAGGGTCGGTTAGGGGACTTATAGAAGGGCCATGTGCACTCTGTGGGGATTTTAATGTATGCAGATACATTTCTGAAAAAAGAAACTGCACCAGAAGAACAAAGGGAATGAAGGAGTTCTCAGATTTTATTGAAGATATGAATCTCATTGACCTGCACTTAGAAGATGCAAAATACACATGGTTCAAGGGGGACCTCCATGAAGCTGCTTCAAGAATTGACAGGATGTTGATCTCTGCAGATTGGGATGATAGTTTCAATAATATGAATCAGATTCCCTTGCAAAGGATTACTTCTGATCACACCCCTATTGCTCTACAAGGGGGATCTTGGCAAAAAAAGAAGAGTTACTTTAAATTTGAAAACTGGTGGTTGGGTACTGAGGGTTTTATAGACAGAATTAAAGGTTGGTGGAATAGCTTCAGCTATGAAGGAAGACCTGATTACATTCTTCCCTGTAAGATGAAAGCTTTAAAGAACAAACTCAAAGAATGGAGTAAAAGTGAGCAGGGGAATCTTGGGTCACAAAGGAACACTTTGCTAAGGAAATTGGCTTGCTGGGATAAGAATGCTTACAGATGAAGAGACAACAAACAAAGGTGAATTGTTGCTTGAGTATGAAGAGTTGATCAAGAAAGAAGAAATTTCTTGGAGGCAAAGATCAAGGGCACTATGGCTAAAGGAGGGGGACAGGAATACTAAGTTTTTTCATAAAGTTGCCAATGCTAACAAAAGGTACAACAGTATAGACCAACTTTGTGTTCAAGGAGAAATAATTCAGGAGAATGCTAGAATTGAAGGGGAGATTGTGGAATTTTATCAAAGCCTATATACAGAAACAGTTCATTGGAGACCCGCTTACCAGTTTCCAAACTGTCCAGTTCTATTAGAGGAAAAGGAGAGTATGCAAGGAAGTTGAGGAAGAAGAGGTGTTGAGATGTCTAAAGATGTGCGCTACAGACAAGGCACCAGGGCCTGATGGTTTTACCATGGGATTTTTTATCAAATGCTGGGAAGTGGTGAAATATGATATAATGAATGCTTTTAATAATTTTCATGAGAAGGACATGTTTGAAAGGAGCTTCAATGCTACCTTTATTACACTCATTCCAAAGAAGAAAGGTGCCAAAGAGCTAAAGGATTTCAGGCCAATAAGTTTGATAGGTAGTATATACAAAATCTTCTCTAAAGTACTCACAGAGAGGTTAAAAGGAGTGATGGCAAAACTGGTGGACTCACAACAAATGGCCTTTATTAAAGGAAGGCAAATCATGGATGCGGTTTTGGTAGCTAGTGAAGCAGTGGTGGGATCCAGACAGAAGCAAGGAAAACCAGGGATTCTTTGCAAACTTGACATAGAGAAAGCCTATGACCATGTCAATTGGGCCTATCTATTGGGAGTGCTAAATAGGATGGGGTTTGGACAAAAGTGGATAAAGTGGGTAAAATTTTGCATATCCACTGTGAGTTTTTCAATTATCATCAATGGCTCACCAACAGGGTTCTTCAAGGCGCAAAAGGGTCTAAGGCAAGGTGATCCTTTGTCACCATTCTTATTTTTATTAGCAATGAAAGGTCTCAACAGCATGGTCAAAACAACAAATGTGAATGGGTGGTTGAGAGGTTTCAATGTAGCAAGAGAAGGAAGGGATAATCTGGAGGTGACTCATTTGCAGTATGCAGATGATACCCTCATTTTTTGTGATGCAGATGAAGAACAAATCAAAATTTTGAGGGTGATATTGGTTCTCTTTGAAAGGATGTCAGGATTGCACATCAATTGGGGAAAGAGCTTTCTTTATCCGATCAATGAGGTCACAACCATGCAATCCCTAAATGCAATTCTGGGAGGAGAGATTGGTAGTCTGCCAACAATGTACTTGGGTATGCCTTTAGGAGCAAACTCAAAGTCTAACGAAATCTAGAACAATGTGGTTGAAAAATGTGAGAAGAAATTGGCAAGTTGGAAAAGACAGTACTTATCACTAGGGGGTAGATTAAACCTCATCAACTCCGTGTTAGATTCCTTGCCAACTTATATGATGTCCTTGTTCCCTATACCAGCAAAAATCATTAGTAGGCTAGACAGAATCAGGAAGAAGTTTTTGTGGCAAGGAAATAAAGACAGGAAAAGCTACCACTTGGTCAAATGGGAATCTCTAATAATTGACAAGAAGTTTGAATCTTTGGGGATAAAGAATCTGGATATTCATAGTAAGGCACTCAGAATGAAATGGCTATGGAAGTATGCCAATGATAAAGAGACACTATGGGGAAGAGTCATAGAAGCTAAGTATGAGGAGGAAGACAGATGGATGACTAAGGAAATTACAACTCCTTCTGGAGTTAACTTATGGAGATCCATCAGAGATCTCTGGAATGAACTGAAGTGCTTCTTCAAGATCAAGGTGAACAATGGGGCTAAAACTAGGTTCTGGAAAGATGAATGGCATGAAGAAGGCAACTTAGAAAGGTTATTTCCAGATATCTACTCATTAGTACTACACCAACAGAGTACCATGGCAGAATTATGGACAACAGAGGGATGGAGATTCAACTTCAGAAGGCAATTCAATGATTGGGAAATACTAAGAATGGCAGATTTCATCAACAAGATTGAGCAATTCAGTGGGTTGGGAACAGATGAAGATGAACTATGGTGGAAGGGAGATGAGAAAGGCACATACAAAGTGAGCAAAGCGTACAGGAAAATGAACCACAACCAACAACCAAACAGTTGGCCATGGAAGAACATTTGGAAAACCAAAATACCATATAAAGTGGCATGCTTTGTGTGGCTTTTGGCAAAGGAGGCAGTGTTTACCCAAGAGAACCTAATGAAAAGAGGGATAATTTTAAGCCCCAGGTGCTTCTTGTGTGGGGAGCAGGCAGGAACTGTGAATCATCTATTCCTACATTGTAGAATCACAGGACAACTATGGAGATTTTGTTTTTGAACCTCAGAGGAATAGCATGGAGCATGCCTGGGAAAATTACCGAGGCCTTAACAAGCTGGGAACAAGCTGGGTTGTTGGCCAAGAATAGAGGCAGGTGGAGGAAAGTCCCAGCAAGCATTTGGTGGACAATATGGAAGGAGAGGAATTCTAGGTGTTTTGAGAGCATAGAGAACAATATGCAACAGATTAAGCTTAATTGCATCTTGCTACTGTGTTTTTGGTGTAATCAGTTACTTTTAAATGATCCTGTCTGTATCATTGATGTTTTAGACTCATTATAGACATAGGATCATAGAATCATAGATGTAGGTAGTACTTTGTAAATATGGGACTGCTACAACTCTTGTAAGATTCGGATTCTAACATATATAGAAAAAGTTACCAGTTTCAAAAAAAAACTGAAGGCACAACATTGTATCATCAACATTGTGCACTAGGCCTAACAATCTCTGTTGTTAAATAATGGTAGTTTAGCAATGTTGCTACCCATTATAAGTATCTCAATATACACACTTGATACAAACATACACATCAACTTGTATATGTGCATTTTTTCAAAATTACTTGATGTCTTGATCATAGCATAATAATGAAGAATAACCATAAATGATATCTCATGCGAATATTCAACAATTTTACATTATAGCAGAACTCATGTGTCAAAGTAATCTTTTTTTGCTAATTGACAGATCATTTATATTACTAGTCCCAATGCAATAAATAAATTTAATGCTGGAAAACAATTTTCGAATCATGTTATTGTTGAAAAAGGCAAGCTAAAGAAGAGCCTTCTCACATTACTAGCTTCCTTGCCCCAAACTCGTGTTCATAGGCTAACCATTTGCTTGTTCAACAATTTAGAATCAGTCAATATCAAGTTGAGTGTTATTTATTTGAAAAATATCATAACTATCTACGTAGGACAAGCTATAAGCAAATTCCCAATTGTTTTTTTTTTTTTTTTTTTTTTTGAAATAGGTAACTTTATATTCACACAAAAGAACTCATCAAGAAATTGATGAGGAGGGATTTACAAACCCCCAGGGGGTGCCATCATTCTCAAATCCAAAAACAAATTTTCAAAAATTTACAATTGGCCTATAAACTCCACTACACTATCTACTTCCCCACTAAATCTTGCTTACACCAAAAAAACAAAAGACTAAGGCATTTCATCTTGATCATCTGGGAGCTGCTTGACCTCCCCTCGAAGCACCTTCCATTTCTTTCTTTCCATAGTGTCCACCAAATGCAAGCAGGTACATTTTTCCACCAATCTTCCTTTGATCCTCTCTTCCCAATTCCTTGCCAGTGTGTTAGTACCTCAAAAGTGGTTCTGGGCATTGTCCAATTAACCCCGAGTCTACAAATGAACATGTTCCACAGATCTGTAGCCATCTTGCAATGCAAAAATAAATGGCCATTTACTTCAGCCTCTTGTTCACACATATAGCACCTTGAGCAGATCTGTATACCTCTTCTTTGTAGCACTTCGTGGGTTAGACAAGCTCTTCTAATTACCAACCAAGTGAAGCAAGCAACTTTTAGAGGGATCTTAATCTTCCATATTAATTTCCAGGGCCAAAATGTTGTCAAAGAGTGGTTGGTGTTTCTTTCCCAGTAACAAGACTTTACTGTAAAAACTCCCCTACTATGCAATTTCCAAACTGGTTTGTCGGACTCTGCATTGATGCCAAGGAACAGGTTCAAAGCCTGAAGTAAGTCTGCTACTCTTTCAACCTCCCAATCATTTAGAGCCCTTCTAAACATAAGGTTCCAGCCTTGAGGACTCCACATCTGCGCTATAGTGTCATTCTGTTGTAGGCTAATAATGTACAAGTCAGGAAAGAGTATCCTCATTTTCACATCGCTTAACCAGATCTCATTCCAGAAACTGATCTTCAGGCCATTCCCCACTCTGAAAGTCACCTGCGCATTGAAGTCAGTCCACATTCTCCTAATAGTTTTCCATACTGAGCACCCAAAAGTGCCATTCACCTCTTCAGTTATCCAATTACTCTGTAGGCCATATTTCTCAGCTATGAACCTCCTCCATAATGCTGTATCCTCGCAACAGAATCTCCACAACCATTTTTGCAGCAAACTAGTGTTCTGAATACTTAAGTTCTTAATGCCCAGACCTCCTTGTGCTTTGCTCATTATCACCTCTTCCCATTTAACCAGGTTGTATCCTTGTTTCTCTTTGTTCCCTTGCCAAAGGAACACCCTTCTCAACTTGTTGAGTTTCTTTCCAATACTTTTTGGTAGTGGAAAAAGACTTAGCATATATGTTGGGAGGGCATCCAGAACTGATTTTATGAGAGTCACTCTACCTCCCAGAGATAAATATTGACTCTTCCACCTTGTCAGCTTCCTTTCACTTCTCTCCAAGACTTCACTCCATACTTCCAATTCTTTGTTCTTGGCTCCCAAGGGCATCCCCAAGTATTTGGTGGGAAGAAAGGCCACTTGGCAGCCCAGGTTGTCGGCTAGGCCTCGCATATTATTGACTTGATTAACAGGGAACAGGCAACTCTTCTGCCAGTTCACATGTAGACCTGAAGTGGCTTCAAATATGGTTAGTATTGCCCTCAGATGCCTAATTTGTGACACTTCTGCACCACAGAACACAAGAGAGTCGTCTGCATACAGTAGATGTGTGATCTCCGTGTTATTAGCTCTGTTAGTATATGCACCAAAGCCTCTTATCCACCCCACTTCATTAGCCTTTCTAACCATGTAGTTGAGTCCCTCCATTGCTAGAAGGAATAAGAAAGGGGACATGGGATCTCCTTGTCTCAGTCCCCTTTGTGATTGAAAGAAACCTTCTGGACTCCCATTTATAATGATTGAAAACTTCACTGTTGACACACAAAACTTAATCCAATTCACCCATTTCCTCCCAAACCCCATGTCACTCAGAACTTTAAATAGGTAGTTCCAGTTCACATGGTCATATGCCTTCTCTATGTCCAGTTTGCATAGAATACCTGGCACCTTTTGCTTCACCCTGGAATCCACCAACTCATTAGCCAATAAAGAAGCATCCGTTATCTGTCTATCCTTCAAGAAGGCCATTTGATACTCGTTAATCAGTCTCCCCATAACTGTTTTCATTCTTTCAGTGATCAACTTAGCAATGATTTTGTACATTCCACCAATCAGACTTATTGGCCTAAAATCCTTGAGTTCCTCTGCTCCAAACTTCTTAGGGATTAATACCACAAAAAGTGGCATTCAAGGATCTTTCAAACACTTCATTCTGATGGAAGTTATGAATTGTTTGCATCACATCATCCTTTATGATCTCCCAGCACTCCTTGAAGAAACACATAGTGAAACCATCTGGGCCAGGGGCTTTATCCCCATCACACAATTTTAGAATGTGTACCACTTCCTCTTCTGAGAACGGTCTCTGCATCCACTCTTGCTCCTCTTGACTTATTCTGGGGCAGTTCATCATCGCAAAAGGTGGCCTCCAGCTTTCTGATTCAGTGTATAACACCTTATAGAAATCTATTATATGCTCTTTGATTTCTTTCGGGTCTTTACTCTCCTCCCCGCTAATAACCAGTCTATCAATGGTGTTGTATTTCCTATGTGCTGTTGCCACTCTTTGAAAGAACTTGGTATTGTTATCTCCTTGCTTTAGCCATAATACTCTGGATTTCTGTCTCCACCTGGACTCTTCATTCTTTGCTAACTCTTCTAGCTCAACTAGGATCGTTGCTCTAATAATCATCTCATCCTCTGTCAGCATTCTGTCATTCTGAATCAGATCTATCTCAGCTAGCTCATTTAGTAGCCTGTTTTTCTTGTTGATGAGTTCCCCAAATGTTACACCGCTCCATTCTTTGAGTTTCTGCTTTAGCATCTTTAATTTCATGCTAAGTTTGAAGTCTGGGCATCCTTCCACAACAAAACCATTCCACCAGTCCTGAATTAACTCTTTGAAACCCTCTACATTAGTCCACCAGTTTTCAAATTTGAAGTAAGGCTTCCTTTGTTCCCAGTCACCACATTGTAGCATAATGGGGCTGTGGTCAGATATAACTCTAGGCATAATTTGTTGTCTAATGTTTCTGAATTGTTCATCCCACTCAGTTGAGTAGAGAAACCTATCCAGCCTAGCAGCACTGTGCTGGTTAGGCCCTCTGAACCATGTGAAATTCCCACCCCTTAGACAAGGGTCATGTAACTCCATATCCTCTATCCACCTCGAGAAATCAGTCATTACATTGGTTATTCTCCTGCATCCTCTCCTTTCAGCCATTGTTCTAACAGTGTTGAAGTCCCCACAAGTGACCCACGGACCTCCACATAGCTCCCTAACTGCAGCAATTTCTTCCCAGCATTCTAATTTTTCAGTTCTAGTGTGTGGAGCATACACACCAGTGAGAAACCAGCAGAACCCGTCTTGGACAGCTTCGAATTTGTATGTAATTGAGAATTTTCCTTCCTCTACACTACTGCCCACCCAAATTCTTGAGTCCCACATAATCAGGACCCCCCCGCTGCTGCCATCGGCTTCGATATACCCACACCTCATCCATCTACTAGCCCACAATTGTTTGGCAATCCTGTCTACATCCTTGCTGATTTTTGTCTCCTGAAAGCAGTAAACATCAGCTCTCCATTTAAGTAGAGAGCTCTTAACCAGATTCCTTATTGAAATCTTGTTAATCCCCCTAACATTCCATGATAATATATTTACTTTCATTTGAGAAATAGTGGCTGGACTCTCCCTCTGTTTCTTACACCTTCGACTTCCTGATTCAAATCTGACTGCAACTTCTTCAGCTCATTCTTGCCAATTCCTCTCTGTCGAGAGGTTGTTGCTTCACTATTTTCCCCTTTCTTCTCCATCCCCCTCTTTCTTTCATCGAGCTTCATTAGTAATGCATGTGTTTCTCCCCTAAAACCTTCAAACGCCACTCCGTAAGTTCTGCTAAGTTCCAGAATATGTGAACTTATCCAATTGGGATGCTTCGACCTCAGCGTCTGTCTGGACTCCAGGACTTTGTATGGATAGCGGCTCAGCATCGTGGATTTGCTGGATTTCGACCTCTCCATTATTTTTTCTAGGAGTGTTCGAAGCTACTGGTTCAACATCATGGATTTGTTGGATTTGCATGTTTTGTTCTTCACAGCCAGCATCTGTCTCCCTCGAACAGTCCCCTTTCTCCTGCAATTGCATAACCCCGCTTTCGTCAATCATATTCTGCGAAGCCGTCTCTTGGTGAATATCTGATTTTTCCCCTTGTATCTCCATTGGAGTGAGTCCTTTCTCCGTAGAATTTTCAACTTGTGGAAGCTTCGATGAGGACTCCGAGTGGCTTAAAGCTTCTAGGAATTGAGATGCCAATATTTTAATTTCATTCAAGCCCTCATTAAAAGGCATGTGCCTGTCATGTGCCACTTCTTTATTTTTTCCTGAACTGTTTGGGCTAAATTGGCCCAGTTGGCCCATTTGGCCCAAAGTTGCAAGTAAGCTTTTGCTGCCAGAAACCCTAAATCCCAAGTCTGCATTTAAACTTTTATTGCTAGAAACCCTCAAGCCCAAGTCAACATTTGGGGTTCTAAAATTCTCCCCACGTGTCTCTGCCATTGCACGTGGCTGGACAGCTTTATCTGCTGCTCCTCTTAACACTTCAGAGTCCTCTACAAAAACCTTTGGTCCATAGATGGGAGACCGCTGGGTAAAACCCTTCTCACTGTTGTTTTCTCCGACGGTCACCCTCGCCGGTGCTTCCGTCCACACCTGCATCGTGTAGAGAAAAGCACCATCATCTATTGTCACTTCCTTTGGCACGTCAGACCCGTTTCCTTTGATTTTGATTCTCGCCCATTTAAGATGATTTCGCAGTTGGGTTTCTTCTTCTGTTTCTATCCACCCCCCACAAAAGTCCCCAATAGCTTTGAAGGTGTGGTGCTCCCAGAAGTGTAACGGCAGACCCACCACCCTGATCCAAATTGCATTGGTTCTATCTCCCCCTGCTGACGCACACACTGTTGGACTCCACCACTGCATTTTCACTGGCAAGTTTCTCCATACCCAATCCCCTTCGACTACTTGTTCCGCTGTTACCTTGGATGCAAATTCGAAAAGGAAAAAACTTTCCCCCATATCATAAATGTTCAGGCCATGGACTTTTTTCCATAAACTACTTGCCCATCCTCTCACCTCTGTCAAGGTAGGTGCCTCGCCTTTACTAGTCATAAATTCGCCCACCAAACTCTTCTTCAGTACCTCTCTTTGGATGTTTGCATCTCTATTAATGCAGATTCTGCCCCCCCTCTTTATTATCTTTTCTGGCATGTCCTTCCTCCCCTTATTAGTCCATTTGCTGCTCTTTAGCATATCCACATAGGGAATATTGCTATCAACCAATCTATGTGTCTCTAGATTCCCCACACGCTTGTAACTATGGATGAATCTTCCAATCTTCTCTGCAATACCTGACCATCCTGAGTTAAAAGATAATTCAGGGACTATAATGACTGCCCTTCTTTTACCTCTAACATTTATCAGGCTGATGTATCTTCCGTATTTGTTAAAATTCCTTGCGCAGTAGATCTCTGTGAAATCATCTTTTTTCTTCCACCTTCTGACTGTGTTCCCCTTAGCCTTGGATGCTTCTCGCATAATCGAAGTTATCCATTCCATGGCCTTGCCAGTGAAAGATATCCTCGTTATTGACTTTCTACTCCTTTCTGTCCAGTCATACCATTCCCCTGCTGTGCCTGATGTTCTTGTGATGTCATATGATTTGAACCCTACGGCAAAATAGATCGTGTCTTCCATAATGGAAAAAGAAACGAGCCCAGTGGCAAGAAAGAAAAAAGATGAAAGGAAGAAAAAGAGGAAGAAAAGAAAAAGATGCCCGGTGATCGGAAGGATCACCGGAGGAAGATAGTGAAAACTAGGCTATATCATGTCCTCGGGAGTTGTGCCTGGGAGCTTTTTAAAAATCTTTACCAAACATATTTTCAATTCCCAATTGTTTTACCTTGTATTCAATTAGGGCTAACTACCAAGGAGATTCAATCCGTATTAGTCCACAATTTGCTATTCTCGCGTATCCTTACCTCATTCAAGTATGAAGAATTTCCTAATTTCATCACCTTGAATTGTCAATGATTCAAATTTCTAACTCTTTATCATTGATTCAACTTATAATTTAGTTTACTTATATCGATTGAAAGATGAAACCACTAGTTTTGGATTATAGTTTACCTCTTGATGCCCATTAACCCAAAAACCATGTCCATAAATAACTTGCTTTTTTCTAATAGATGAACATTACCAATTGAGCTTCTCCTCAAATGTTGAAATTCAAGGAAGATATAGTTTCCAATGGTGGAATCCCCTTTCTAAATCCTTAAGTGCCTTTTGTCAACACGATGGTTGGAATTATTAACAACGTGCATGGGACTAACTAGTGTTCTTTCTCTATCTCTCTCTTTTGGTAATCGAGAAATCACCTAGCGCCAATGACACATGGTCTGAAACTCGGGGGAAGATGGGCCTCCACCCTTCACCTCATAAATACCAGGCTTTTGCTTGTGGTAAGACACGAGCCCTTGGCTTGTGCCTATCTACACATCATGTGCTGTGCTCTTACCACTTAACCAGTGCCTTGGGGGCTAGTGTTTTCTCTATTAAAATAAGGATAGAAGAATGAGAAGATAAAAGTTCTGAAGAGTAGCTAGCGTTGTGTACCCGTCATAATTGGATAAAGAAAAAAGGTTGAATGCTAACCTGGACTTTGTGTTACTCATTTGAGTTTGTATAGGAAATGTATGTAAGTGGGTGTGCTATCCAAAATTGCATTGTTCTGATTATATATGACTACGGTACTAAAAACTATCAAGGTCTTCTTTTTCACTGTGTACCTTAAGTCTTCTTCTTCAGGCAGTAATGTTGGTGAAGGTAACAACGATTATGCAAAATCTTCTATCAAGTCAGAAAAGTAGTTGATTGCACAAGCTTGGCTGTTTAATTTTCTTTGACCCCTTCATAGTTATTGGATTTTCCTATTTTATATTCTACTTCATTTGGTACTCTGTTCTGTCAACCAGGAGGAGATACAGGAAGATACAACAGATGACACTAATGGTTATTTATCTCAAGATTTTGGCTTAGACACGAAAGAGTATCCCACCGTTGATGATGGGGATGCGCCAAAAAGCAATGAAGTTACATCAATTATTGATGCCACAGTTTCTAAACATGAAATTGATGCTGAGGCCAAAGGATTGAAACGTTTACACAACTCCGAAGAAATGGAGCCTCAAAGTAAAAAGGCTCGGATCATTACACCAGATAGTGATGAGGAAGATCTTCCTGGGAAAATGTTGTCTCCTACATGTAGTTTGAGCGAGACAGAAGATCAATCAAATCTACAAAGGGATGGAGATAATGTGCTTCCAGTTAGTTCCCTTCCTGTATGCAATGAGAAGCAAAATTTTCGCTGCACTGCTTGTGATAAAGTGGCTATTGAAGTCCATGCACATCCTCTTTTGAGAGTTGTACTTTGCCTGGACTGCAAATCTTCAATGAAAACAAAGATGCAGGTAAGTTGTAACCATCCTTGCTTAATTACAATAAAGATAGTTTCAAATTTATGCAATCTATGTTATAGTAAAGCTATTTTTTCAAAATGCTATTAACACATAGATTGCATAGTTTTTTTTATGCAATCTATGTGTTAATAGCATTTTTGAATATTTTTTAGCTGCGTTTCTGTTTAGACGCATTAAGAGATTGCTATAGTGTTGGATATTTGCAATCAGGGATATGCATGTCATTACCTGTTATTTTTTACTAATGTTCGTTGACTTTAAATTCAGTTTCTGTTTAGACGCATTAAGAGATTGCTATAGTGTTGGATATTTGCAATCAGGGATATGCATGTCATTACCTGTTATTTTTTACTAATGTTCGTTGACTTTAAATTCAGTCAATAACAAGATGTAATGATTCACAGTGGTCTGTTTCTCTCACTCTACATCTTGTTAACATTGTACAGGATGTTGATTGCTCAGAGTGCTACTGCAGATGGTGTGGGCGTTGCAGTGATCTGTTAAGCTGTAAATCATGCAAAAGGTTATTTTGTAGTGTGTGTATAAGGAGGAACCTTGGTGAAGAAATTTTATCAGGAATTAAAACATCTGGTTGGCAATGCTGCTGTTGCTCCCCAAGTATCCTGCATCCGTTGGTTTCAGTGTTGGAGAAGATCATGGAGTCTCAAGGTTTGGTAGATTCAAATACAGACACGGATTCAGATAACTCAGATGCTTCAGATGCTGATATCAACGGGCATAAAAGGTACACCATGTACTTAATAATCATAAATGTGTATCCCTACATCATTAAGTTGCATATTTTTAGAATTTGCCCTAATTTTGTCTATTTTTGCATGATTAAGGCAATCAATTAAGCTCATACAACATGTGTTCCTGAGCGAGCTACTCTTAGTTTCATGAACTCTTAACATGTATCATAATAATAATACAAAAGAAGTTTGCATTCTCTAGATAAATAGATTTTATTTTAAGCAGTTCCACCCATGTTTTGGAAAATGCTGTGTCTCGTTCTAATTGAGAAGTGTTGTGGTGAGGGAGTATTAATGCTTGATGTGTTTACTGTTATCGTATTCTCTCTTTCCGTGGTTGTTGATGACACCAATGAGAGTTTTTCTGGAGCATTTTGTTGCACAGTTAGTTTGAAAAAAAAAAGGTATTTTCTGCCTCATATATGGAGGTCCAATTCTGTTGCACCCAAATAGACTTAATGGTTTTATATTTGATTTATGCTCTATAATGGTTGATGAGCCTCCTTATTTTCCAGCGCGTTTACCATTTTCATCTCTGTATTACAAAATAGACTGAAAATAATGGAAGGACTATGTTTCTTAATATAATAAAATAATGGAAGGACTATGTTTTCTTGAAGCAGCACCAAGAGAAGGCCTAAAAAGAAAATTAGAAGAATCCTGGATGATACTGAGTTAGGGGAGGAGACAAAAAGGAAGATTGCAATTGAAAAGGTAAAATTCCTAGCAATCACATATTTTCCTGTCAATGCTTGCTTCTCAAGGCATTTATTAATGCCTGTATACTTGCAGGAACGCCAAGAACGCCTCAAATCTCTGGGAGCAAAATTTTCAAGCAAGACTATGTTCATGGATTCTGGGGGTTGTAGCAAAAGCTCGTATGAAACTGGTAGCTTGGAAATGCTTGGTGATATTGAAACTGGTTACATAGTTAATGTGGTGAGGGAGGAGGGGGAAGAGGCTGTCAGGATTCCACGCAGCATCTCAGCAAAACTAAAATCTCACCAGGTCTCCTTCTATGCAGTTGTTGATCTCGTGTTTATTATTTTCTTGCCCTCTCAAGTAGTATACTGATTTCACATCATGACAATTTTGATATTTTGAACTTGTGAGTAGTACTTTAATATGTTGCAAGAATGAGAAAGTTGACCCTGTTTTTCCCTTTTTCCTTCATCACTAAGATCTTCTCTATCTCATGTCTATTTTTTGTCATTTCTTTACATAAAGAAGACAACATTTCACTTTTGGTATCTACCTAGCTTATACATCTAAAGGTTGTCTGGCCTTTCGACATGTCACCCTAAGGGCACTTAAATATTCTGAGATTTGTTAAAGTCATCTTCCTCTTTTATGATTCTAGGCCCTGAAAAGAAAATGCTTCTTAGGATGTGTACTCGAGGAACAAGTGTTGTTTGTTTTGTTAAACTGAATTGCTTTGTTATTTTATTGAACAAATTTCTGTTTGCATAACCTTCTATTCATAATTTCTGAGCGGCACAGTGAACCTCTGGTTCCTTGGTTTCTTTGTCTCCACCAAGGAACCCTCAATAATTACTCTGAAGCAATACAATACACTCTTACGAAAAACTTATCAACAATTTCATACAAATTGCCCTCCTGGTAATGCCAGAAACACCATTCCAATTGCAAATCCCCGGCCAACCCGATGTTACATGAGCTCCTCATTTGTCTTGAACTACTCGTACTGAGCAAGCATATCATTTCAAACTATAGTAACTAACTTATAAAATATTCAAGGTACATAGTTGGTACCTTGTTTTTTTAAACCGTACTGGATAGTTGCTTACATGTAGCTGCAGGTTGACCTGTGCCAAAATTCATGTAATCTAGGACACCCAATTTATACTGTGTAGAAAACAAAGATGAAACTCCTTGGTCTTCTGTTCTTTATTTGCTAAATGCTACATTATTCAGACCCTTCACTTTGATGAGGAGCACTCCTGACATGACCCTAATCCAGTGGGATCTTTGTCAGATCCTAGAACTAGTACAAATTTTGTGTTAGATTCAGTCGAGGTCTCGGTGAGTTTGATCCCTTAGTTGTTCTTTTCACGGGCAAAGAAATTGAAAAAACCTAAGATAGAATAGTTGGTAAAAAAGTGTTATACCTATTTGCCTATCTTGTCTACACCTAATTAATCTCTGGCAAATCGTTCTTACTTTTGGCATAAAAGACTTTTACTTCAATGATAGCCCAAGGTTGGAATCTGAAAAGATCCATGGCAAAGATAATCAACTAAATCATCTTATGGTGTAGTAGGAGGGAGGGGGAGGGGATGGGGGTGGGGGTGGGAGTGGGGGAGAAGATAGAGAAACTACTTTGAATGTGAAAATCTCAAAACCAAAGGAACTGAAAGATTTTGCTATTTTGGGACGGTGGAGTGTTGGGGTATGCTGCATGGTGGCTGGAAATTTTTCTATATTACTGTCATGTTTTTGTTTAACTGGCTTTTTACCAAGAAAAGAGAGTTTTTCTTGGTTTTTCCAGCTAATTAGAAAAGTAACATGTCTCCATTACTATAGTAATACTAGTTATACCCAAGTAAAACTCAAATAATTTCATACATTTGTTTAGGCAAATCTTTTGTACCCATATGCAGTACTTTCTATGTACTCGTAAAATTTTTAAACCAAATTTGACATCCCACAAGGATCATAATTTGACATTTTTCATAAAAAAGAAAAGGAAAATTTGGCACCAGCACCCAGGTCCATTTAACGTAGGATAAAAGTAAAGATATATAAAACATTGGAAAAGAAGTTGGCATATGATGTACATCTTTTCTGATTCACTCATTTTCTCGTTTTTTCGCTTCTTCGGTATGCTGATCCAGCAGATATCAATCAATCAACTAGCTGCAAGTTTCTACATGGAATCAGAAAAGTTTTTGCATACATTGTTTCTGTTTTCTATAAGTTCAGTCCCACTCTGTCATCACTTCTATATTTACTCAACATCTGCCAACCTCTGGTGTATGTTGTTTTAATCATAGAACTAGGAGAACCTGTTTACTGTGTGTTGAGTGCTGACTGCTAGATTATACATTGATGCCTATAGATGGATAGCATGGTGGATGTTGACTTTGAGTTAAAATCTTACATATTCAGTTAGTAGATTTGCCTTGATTCATTGTATGAATCAATAGAAATATGGACTAAGATCTCATCTTACTTTCCTAATTTAATGTAAGTAGAGTCTTGTTGATTGCATTATGTAGCCGTACCCAAAATTCAGTATTGGTCTGTTGTCATCCGAACTCATTATTTGGTTCTTGGTTCTGTATCTAGTGTTATGTGTACTATAGAAATTTCTGATAGTGTAAGTATTGGTGACTCTCTTTGTCATTGTAGGTTTCTGGGATTCGATTTATGTGGGAAAATATTATTCAATCCATCAGGAAAGTCAAGGCTGGGGATAAAGGTCTTGGTTGCATCCTAGCTCATACTATGGGTCTAGGTAAAACGTTTCAGGTATTATTTGGCTGAATTACATTATAACATTGCTGTGCAGTATTTTCGTTTTTTTTTCCTGATTCTGACTAACTTATCATTTTGTTTCCTATGAGTACTAAACTTTTAGAAGTTCTCATTTTCTGTGTGATTGTATATGACTCTTTAACATTTCCTAATTCCACATAGTTTGGGAAAGGGTTAAAATGCCCTTCTTTTGGTTAACTTTATGGACCATTGGTCTTTTATTAGTCAAAAGGGTTAAAATGCCCTTAACGTATTGAAAATGGTTTTAAAATGCTCCTTCTACCTATTGTATCAAAATTGCCCTTTACGTCTTCTTTAGATTTACAAATGCCCTCTTTTAACAGAATTATGACATGGCACTAGTGGGTGTTTTAATTAACCAAGTGACATTAGGTTATTGGTCCACATGGAATTTTAACCCCACCCACAGAACCCGATCCATCCATAATGAACCCAATAAGCAAATCCCAAAATACCCTAACCCTTCAATCCTTTCAATTTACACTCCATTTTTATTATATTCCTGATATTTCTGAATGCTAAAAAAGGTTCCTCTGGGTTTTGACCTTAGAGTATGATGATGGAGTAGACATAAATATGGCTTAATATCGAATAAGCTAAGATGTGTTTTAAGCCTTGAAAATAACTTTAATCAGAGGAAGACTGAAACTTCAATTTTTATGCTTGGCATTTTAAGGTTAATTTACTAGAAGTATATTGGTTATAATTTATGAAGAACTTATATGGGTCTCATCAGAGATCAAATAATTTCAATTATGGACAATTGAGGAGAGAGACTTTTATTAGTAGCATCAGTATGGGCTCATAAGGTTTATGTCTGTCAAATTCAGATATGTGGATTCATTCTCTGTTTATACCATTGCCTCTGTTTTTAACATTGATCCATTGGTTCAACGCATTTGGCCGAATACACGTTGAATTTCACTTAAATGATTTTGTCAGTTATGTTTTAGATTCTAATTAAAGGACCTATTCGAAGGTTTGTTGATTGATATTTCAGTATTAGGAACAAGTTGAAAATGGAGGTGTAAAATGAAAAGGAATTGACAGGTTATATTACTTTGGGGTTTGCTTTTTGGGTTCATTATGGACGGGTCGGGTTCTGTGGGTGGGCTTAAAAGTTCACGTGGACCAATAATTTAATACCACTTGTTTAATTAGAAGCTCCACTAATGCCATGTCATGATTTTGTTCAAAGAGGGCATTTTAAACCTAAAGAATACATTACGGGCAATGCTGACCAATAGGTGGAACTGGGGCATTTTCAAACCATTTTCAATACGTTAAGGGCATTTTAAATCCTTTTCCACACATAGTTTTTATTCGGAAAGGGGGAGAGACACTGAGAAAATGCTGTTACTATGAACTATATCTTGTATTCATTTTTACTTGTTTTATGCTGGCTTGCAAGTTTGGCAGATATTGGGGACAGTAAAGGTTTTCAAACAGTATTCAATCAAGTAAAACTTCAATCAAATCAACTTTCACTTGAAATATTGAAAATTAGGGGCTGTATTCTCTGCAGACTTGACTTTTAAACCAACGTTTGTTTAAGAAACTGGCAGAGTTTATTGTTCTATTGACCTTGGGTGGTTAATCAATCATGTTAATTGTTTCTACAGGTGATTTCTTTCTTGTATGCTGCTATGAGAAGTGTGGATTTAGGATTGAAAACTGCTCTCATAGTCACGCCTGTAAGTGTTCTGCATAACTGGCGGCAGGAATTTATAAAATGGGAACCATCAGAAATGAAACCTCTCCGTGTCTTTATGCTTGAAGATGTTCCAAGGTTCCTCATCTTTTTAATTCTTATGAAGCTCGTATTGGTTGCTTTGTTTTTAATTCGAGTCATATGATTGTTCAGGCTTGTTGAATCCTCAGTGGTAATATCTTCGAATTACACTTAGCAGCAGCTTACTGTATGTTCTTTTAGGTTTCTATCAAAGAGCTCATGAATGGTGTGCATGTTGTTGGTCAATTTGTCTTGTCAGTTCTAGTTGTTTCTCTCTTCTTGTTGGCTACTTCTTCGTGAAGATGTCTAGAGGTGTTCCAGTAGTAGCTATGCTAGTTTGCTCTTTTTTTTTGATGAAGTAAAGGATTTCATTAAAGAGCATTAGGGTGATGAAAGAAAGAGAGTTAGTTCCCTTACAAGAGTACTAAGCTAGAATCAAAGAGCTAACAAAATCCAAAAAACTGCAACACTATTAACAGGAGACTAAAATTTCCAACTAAACAGATTGACTAGGAATCTAGCTTTTAGAGTTCGGCTTGGAGTTGAGATCCCATCAAAGGATCTGCAATTTCTTTCATTCCAGACGCACCAAAAAATTACTGCTGGAATCAGTCTCCAGATCTTCTTGATCGTTTTTTCAACTTTCCACAAAATCCAACTAGAGTAGGCTTCCTTGATGTTCCTAGGTAAGTCCCAATGTTGACCAAACATATTGGGGAAGCAGTTCCAGATGTGTGCTACAAAAGGGCAATGCAAAAGAAGGTGGTTGACATTATCAGATGACTATCGCACAAAAGGCATCTACTGACCAGAACCTTTTTCTTTTTACAAAGGTTATCATGAGTAAGCACAGCATCATTGAGAGCAAGCCATGTGAAGTGTGTTACTTTAGGGGGAGTCCTAATTTTCCAAACATGCTTCCATGGCCAGTTGTCCAGCAACTCATTCTGAGAGCTCATGAGGCAGTAGTTGTCTTTGACCATGTATTTCTCCTCCTTAGAACATTCTGTGTCTGTATGTAGCCCTTTACTTCTGTATTCTGCTAGGGTGGGTAGGAGTGTGAGGAGATCATTAATTTCCCAGTCTTGAAGGTTTCTTCTGACTAGAGGGAAATATTTTTGTCTCTGTATTGGCTCACAAAGGAGTCTTGGTTGCTGGCAATTTGGTAGAGTCGAGGTAAGAGACTTGCAGAGTAGTGTTGTCCAACCATCTATCTTTCCAAAATTTAGTTTAGTTTTTTTAAAGGTAAAAATTGAATTAAAAGAAAAAACTTAACACCAGTAAAGATGCTAAGTTATGAACTTAATAAATCCCAAAAGAGTATAAACACCCCTGTCCAATAACCTATAATCTTACACATCGCCTAATAGATCTACCACGTCTCCTATTTCTTCCCACATATTCTTTCTGTTAGAATATGAATATGTTTATACAATCCTACTAGAATAGGAATAAGTTTATACAATCCTAGTAGAATAGGAATAGGTTTATACAATCCTATTTAGAATAGAAATAGGAATAGAAATAGGAATAGTAAATAGTATCCTACTTGGTAAAGGATTGTATTGTAGTGTCTATAAATAGGGTCTCAATGTAATAATGTAGACATGGCAATAATTCAATAATATTCTTCTCTAATATTTCTCACACTTTCTACACCAAAAAAAGAACAAATTAAGACAATTTATGCTTGTACCTTCAAAAAATCTTGAATTCCTCTCTTTCGATACTGTCAACCAAATAGAAGCAGGTAGGACCTGCCACCGGTTCTCATCACCTCCCTGTCTCCCAATACTTTTCCAGCTGCTTAGCATCATCAAGGTAGAACTTGGCATTGCCCATTTAATGCCCAAAATACAAAGGAACATGTGCAACAGATTTGTAGTTGTCTTTTTTCTTGAAATCAGTAACTTTGTATCATTTCAAGGATCAAAACAGTACTTGGGTAGTACTGAAACCATATTTACAATAGAGCTCTAGTGTCTTTCCTTTCTAGCTATAGAGAATCTAGAACATCTATGATAGACACAGTATCATTAGAATAAATTTGATTACACCAAAAACATAGCTGTAAGATGAAGTTCAACTTGATCTTCTGCACATCATTCTCTAAGCTCTCAAAACATCTGGAATTCCTCTCCTTCCAGATTGTCCACCAGATACAAGCTGGGACAATTCTCCATCTACTCCTATCTTTGCATGTGAACATATTCCCTCCCAGCTGCTAAGAGCCTCTGTTATCTTGCCTGGCATTGTCCATGCTATACCCTTAAGGTTTATGATGATTCTCCACAAATGAGCTGTGAATGGACAATGCAGAAATAGATGGTTGACTGTCTCAGCTGTTTCTTTACACAGGAAGCATCTTGAGCACAGTGTCATACCTCTGCTCATCAAGTTGTCCACTGTTAAAGTGGCCTCCTTTGCTAGTAACCATACAAAAATTGATACCTTGTGGGGAGCTTTTATCCTCCAAATCTGCTTCCATGGCCAGTTTGCTATCCGTTGGTTGGATTGGTTCATAATTTTATATGCAGCATTGACCTTAAAAATGCCTTTGGAGTTGCCCTGCCACCATAAATGATCTTCACCAGCTTGAACCCCAGGAAATTGATCAAGTTTGCTGAGGAAATCAGCCACTCTTTGAACCTCCCAATCATTGCAATGTCTTCTAAAATTCAAGCTCCACCCGTCAGATGTCCACATTTCAGCTATAGTATACTGTTGGTGAAGTACTAGGTTGAAGATATCTGGAAAGACCAGTTCCATGATACCAACCTCATGCCAATTATCCTTCCAAAATCTGGTTTTGTTTCCGTTTGCCACATTGATTCTTGATTGAGTTTTCAACTCACTCCTGAGGGATCTGATAGACCTCCATAGGCTGACCCCATATGGAGTATTGACTTCCTTGGTCATCCAGCTATCCTCTTGTTCATATTTGGCTTTAATCACTCTTCCCCATAATAAGTGGTTTTCTTTGGTGAACTTCCACAACCACTTCATCATTAGAGCTGTACTTTGGATTTTCAGGTTCTTGATACCCAAACCACCCCATTTTTTGTCACAAATGACTGAGCTCCACTTGACCAAATGGTAGCCTTTCTTCTCTTTGTCACCATGCCACAAGAAGTTCCTCCTAATTCTATCCAATCTCTTGATGACCCCTGCTGGAATGGGAAACAAGGACATCATGTATGTTGGAAGAGCATCAAGTACTGAGTTGATCAAAGTCAGTCTACCTCCTCTTGACAAGTATTGGGTCTTCCATCTTGCTAATTTCTTTTCACATTTCTCAATAACAGTATCCCAAATCTAAATGGACTTTGAATTGGCCCCCAAAGGCATTCCCAGATAAAGGGTTGGCAAAAACCCTACCTCTCCTCCTAGAATAGATGCCATCAGAATCATGTGGGGCACATCATTAATGGGATAAAGAAAGCTCTTACCCCAATTTATGTGAAGGCCTGAGATGCCTTCGAAGAGCACTAGGATTATTCTGAGATGTCTCAATTGGTTTCTATCAGCATCACAAAATATGAGGGTATCATCAGCGTATTGCAAATGAGTCACCTCTAGGCTATCACTCCCAGCCCTAGCTACCTCAAAACCCTTTATCCATCCATACAAATTAGCTGTTTTGAACATACTATTCAGTCCTTCCATGGCAATGATAAACAAGAAGGGAGACAGAGGATCTCCTTGCCTGAGACCCCTTTGAGCCTTAAAGAAGCCAGCAGGTGATCCGTTAATCAACACAGAATAACTAACAGTGGATATACAAAATTTAATCCAATGTATCCATTTCTTCCCAAAGCCCAACTTCTTCAGCATGCGTAGCAAGTACTCCCAGTTTACATGATCATATGCTTTTTCAATATCTAGTTTGCATAGGATACCAGGCTTCGTTTGCTGCACTCTTGAGTCTATTGCTTCATTTGCCACTAAAACTGCATCCATGATTTGTCTGCCTTTGATGAAAGCCATTTGCTGAACATCCACCAGATTGGAGATCACTCCTTTCAGCCTCTCTGTCAATACTTTGGAGAATAATTTGTAGATGCTTCCTATCAAGCTAATAGGCCTATAATCTCTTAATTCTTTAGCACCTTTCTTCTTAGGGATAAGAGTTATGAATGTTGCATTGAAGCTTCTTTCAAAAACTTCTTGCTCATGGAAGTTATGAAAGGCATTCATAAAGTCCTGTTTCACAATCTCCCAGCACTTAATGAAGAAACCATCTGAAAGCTCATGCGCACAGTTTCAGACACCTTAAGACTTCCTCCTCAGTGAAGTTTTCCTGCAATCTCACCTTGTTTTCCACTGAAAGAGTTGCACAATTATTGAGCATGTTGATGGGTCTCCAGTGAGTGGTCTCTGTATACAACTTTTGATAGAAGTCGATAATGGCACTTTCTATTCTTGTAGACTCCTCGGTTAATTCACCTTGCACCATTAGCTGGTCTATGTAGTTGAACCTTTTATGAGCGTTTGCCACTTTATGAAAGAACTTGGTGTTCCTATCGCCTTCCTTTAACCATAAGGCCCTTGACTTCTGCCTCCACGCAACTTCTTCATTTTTAATCAGACCCTCCAATTCTAAGGTTAAATCTGCTTTCTTGGCTGATTCTTGTTCTTTCAAAGGTCTATATTCCAGTATCATATCCATTTCAGCCAATTGTTCTAAAGTTTGTTTTCTTTGGATCACTAGGTTGCCAGCCTCACTCCTGCTCCAGTCCTTCAGTTTATGTTTGAGTGCCTTCAATTTACATGATAGCACAAAGTCAGGCCTGCCTTTAAAACTGAAGGAATTCCACCACTCTTTGATCCTGTCATTGAAGCCTGCAGTCCCAAGCCACCAGTTTTCAAATTTAAAATAATTCTTCTTTTTTATCCAGGAACCACCCTGTAAAGCCAAAGGAATGTGATCAGAGGCCAACCTTTGCAAAGGGGACTACTGGAAGCTGTGTCGTGATTGTCCCCCTTGAACCAAGTATAATTGCCATCTTGCAGCTGAAGGTCAATTAAGTTCATATCTTCAATGAAATCTGAGAACTCTATCATCCCTCTTGATCTCCTGTTGCAATTTCTCTTCTCCGAGACATATCTTGTAGTGTTGAAATCACCACAAATAGCCCAAGGACCTTCCATTAAACCCCTGACATCTGCAATTTCTTCCCATACCTTTCTTCTTTCAATATAACAGTTTAGAGCATAGACTCCAGTTAAATGGCAAGAGAAGCTCTGAAATTGTGCCTCAAATTTTACATGTTAATGTATGGGCCCCAATTTCCAAAACTTCCCCCTTCCAGGCTCTGCAATCCCACATCATCATGATACCTCCTCTAGTGCCACTTGCTTCAAGGTAGGCAAATTTGATCCATCTTCCCCCCCATATTTGTTTAACTAAGTTTGTAATTTCCCCCTCCAGTTTAGTCTCCTGGAAGCATACTATGTCTGCTTTCCAGTCAACTACCAATGTCTGCACCAATCTTCTTTTTTCCCTATCATTCAGCCCCCTGACATTCCACGAGACTAGTTTGAATTGCATGGGTCACTATTTAGCAACTTTCTCCCCTTGTTTCTGCATCCACTATCTTTGAATTTAACATCACAGGTGACAAGACTTTTAAGTTCTTGCACCCCTTTGCATCTACTCCTTTTACTAATGCCAACAGATTCCATCCTTCTTGCTTGTCTACAACTATCAACCTGTAGAAGTAATTCTAAGGCCTCCTCTTCATGTCCTTGGAAGTCGATCCCCAGTAATTTGCTCAATTTGATCATGTTTTGTTGGACCCATGCTGATGTCTCCCTCTCTTCTTCGATGATAGCTTGTTCTTGATGAATGTGAAGAGGTACCACCTCTTCAATCTCCAGAATATCAGCTGGAATCATTGACTTTTGGCCAGAATCAACGATCCTGCTTTCAATTTCCAGTGTTCCGTTAGAGTTTTCCTCCCTTGCTTTCTCCATCACGGAGACTCCTTGCGGAGTCCCCCCTTGCACTGCTTGTACTAAATTCGATATCGCCTTGTCCCAGGCATTTGTCGAATTTGTGAGTTGAAGTTGTGCATGCGTCTGTTCTAAATCAACAGTGTTCACCAGCACTTTGAAGAATTGATCGAAGCCTACATGTGTGTTCTGATTTCCTTGCAAGTCATTAAAAATGACATGGCCTGCAAGATCAGGCCCAATTTGTCCACTGTAGACTTTCCCCTTTTTGGGCTCCAACTGTTGGCCCAACATAAGGCCTTGGCCCACATTAATTTCATCACTTAAAAAAGGCACGTGCTCCTCATGTGCATGTACTCTAATCTGTCCACCAGCTGCCAAGCACTTTTCTCCCATGTGGGTTATGTCCACAGAATCCCTAGAAAAAGGGGATACTTGTACTTTTTTGCAGAAGCTTTTCTCTTTTATCTGCTGGGTCATCACATTAACCGGAAATAAACCTGCATCTTCTTCTCTAGCCACTTCCTCCTCTACTTCCGGTGATATTTCGAATCTCGCCTTGCTTTCCGGCCAAATCGGGATATAGTAAGTGATTCCTCCTTGAGTTATGACTACCTCTCTTGGTAAGGATCTCCCGTCATTCTCCACCAGAATACGTGCCCATTTCAGATGGTTCTTGGGTTCTGATTCTTCCTCAGTGGCTACCCATCCCCCACAAAATTCCCCGACCACATTTGTTTGATCATAACCTGTTTTTGACTACTTATTGAGTACAAAACTGGAAAACTGGACTTAAGGCTATTCTGGCCGACCCACTGATATTCCCAGAAATAATTTTTTCTTCCATCTCCTACCACAATCTGTACATTAGGTCATTGATTTCTTATAGTTCTCCAGAAACTGCATCCATAGGGGCTTTTGACTTCATTTGTTGTCCACTGATTCAACATCCCATATTTGTGTGATATTAAGGTTCTCCACAAATTCCCGTCCTCTGCATTGAGCCTCCATAGCCACTTTTGAAGGAGGCTTCTATTGTGCATTCTAAAAATCTTAATGCCCAATTTCCCCTGTTTCTTTCTTAGATCACTTTATCCCATTCTGCCAGATTCATGCATCTATTCTCCTCGTTGCTTGCTAAAGCAATAAGTTGTTATGAATGAGTAGCAAACAAATCGTGAAATTTAAGGAGGATGACAACAAATGGTTTCCTTATCGTTTGCCTTAGTACCAATAATTCCATAAAAAGAAAACAATGTCCAAGCCAGTTGTGTGCACACCTCTACTAATTTCATGGGCTACCTACTACTTTCGATCAACATAGGTACTAGGTGACTTTGTCCACCAAGGCTTGGATAGATGAAAAATGTTCAGTATATTTATGTAAATAGAAGTATGCTCTATGCAACAACTTAAGCTTTTATATGAGATAGTCACACACTTCACACACTTCGATCAACAAAGGTACTAGGTGACTTTGTCCACCAAGGCTTGGATAGATGAAAAATGTTCAGTATATTTATGTAAATAGAAGTATGCTCTATGCAACAACTTAAGCTTTTATATGAGATAGTCACACACTTCACCTCTACCCTTTATCAAAAAGGATCTCCATGTGCTTGGCAAAAAAGAATCAAGTTTGCACATTAGTGGACGTGTTGAAAATATAATGAAGTAAATAAAAGTGTGCTTTCTCTAATAACTGAAGCTTATAGATGAGATGGTTTTGCACCTAAGAGTGTTGCCCAGTGGTCAATGAAGCAAGTCACGAGGTCTCTGGTTCAAATTCTAGCTGAGTCAAAAAACCAATTGACTTTTTCTCATTTCTTCTAGTCTTGATGGACAAAGTTACCTGGTACCTGTTGGTGGTGGAAGGTGGCATGTATCCTGTGAAATTAGTCGAGGTGCGCGCAAGCTGGTTCGATATCATAGTTATAAAAATAAATAAGATGAGATGGTCACACACTTCAATAATAAGGAATCACCTACTATTTTTACATCTGCTGGATTTGAACTTGAGAGACATTGACTTCATTAAATCAAGGAGACCACTATGCATAGTATCAATTCTGCTCTAAAATCATGTTATGGGCTGTTCCAATAAGATACCATCTTGAACAAATATTCATTTTGTTCATTTTTTGGTTAACATGTATATCAATTCTACTCGAAAATCATGTTTACTGTATAATCTCCTCGCGAGCTGCAAGTACCTACTCCTATCAAAATGAGAAGCATCAAGCAGAACTTGAACTTGAAGAAGCGAGCCTCTATCTGAGAAAGCCATTGCGCGCTAGCCCCTTGTATAGGGTTTCAAACCTGCACACCCCTGAACTACAAGCTTTCTTTGAAGCCCCTACAACATGGGATATTTACCTGAGAAAACAAAAGATTCCCGGCATATGTGAATTACTCTTTGATCATGAATTGAGGGTAAAATGGATATTCAGCTCTACAGTAGAAATATGCTGTTTATGATTGATTGTTAGCAGTTAGTGATTCTGCCATATGATATAAGTTTTCCTTGAGTTCATTTTTAGCTAATTTAACTGGGACAAAAAGAAAAGAAGAAGAATAGGACTAGGCAATTTTTTCTCCTTAGTCTCATTTCTATGTGACCTGCTATATTTTGGTTTATCCCGGAGCACTGTGGCTGTATATTGTTTGGGAACCTTTTTTTTTTTTTTTTGAAACTGATAACATTTGTATTTCATTTAGTACTTAGGTAGTACTGCAAAACCATATTTACAAAAGCAGAAAGGAAGTATAATCTATCCAAAAACTGAACCAAATCTAAATGGATCCTAAAACATCTATGATTGACTCAGTTTCATTGGAGTAGACATTTGTACACCAAAAGCAGAACAACAAAACACACTTAAGCTTTACTTCCTGCAAGTTGTTGTTCCTATTCTCAAAACATCTCTCGTTTCTCTCCCTCCATATAGTCCACCAAATACTAGCAGGGATCATCCTCCATCTTTCTCTGTTTGTAGCCCCAACTCCAGCCATCTCCCAACTGAATAGAGTCTCATCAATCTTGCTAGGCATATACCAAGATATGCCTCTGAGATTAAGGAAAATCTGCCACAGCTGCTCAGTAAAGTTGCAATGTAAGAAGAGATGTCTCACTGTCTCATTAGCCTTACTACATAAGGAACATCTGTTACATAGAGAGATTCCTCTCTTGGCCACATTATCCAATGTCAAAACTGCTTTATTGGCTAGTAGCCATGTAAAGCATGCCACTTTGGTCCTCCAGATTTGCTTCCAAGGCCATTTGAAGTCTTGAATGCCACCAGGACTTATCTGTTTGTATCCTTCTTTCACTTTGTAACTACCTTTGTTGTGCCCTTGCCACCATAAATAATCCTCGCCTGTTTGTATACCTTGAAAATTCTCCAGAACCTTAAACAATTCAAGTATTCTGGGAATTTCCCAGTCATTCAGATTTCTTCTGAGGATCAGATCCCAGCCTTGTTGTGTCCACATTTCAGCGACAGTCTTCTGTTGGTGTTGAGCCAATGTAAAGATGTCAGGAAAACGATCTTTGAGGCTCATACCACCCAACCATACCAAAAACTAGTTTTTCTTCCATTTTGTACCTTGACAGCAGACTGATTACTGAGAAAAGGCCAAAATATTCTGATGGATTTCCAAAGGCTAATCCCATTGGGGGTATTTACCTCTTTGGTTACCCATTTATTTAGCTCCTCATACTTGTTGTTGATCACCCTATACCATAGTGCTTGGTCCTCCTGATGGTACCTCCATAGCCATTTCACCTTCAGAGCTTTGCTATGGTTTTTGAGATTCTTGATACCTAATCCACCTTGCATCTTACTTCTGATGATGTTCTTCCACTTGACTAAGTGAAAGCCTTTTCTTTCCTTATTTCCTTGCCACAAGAAGTTTCTTCTAATTTTGTCCAAACTCTGAACTACTGATTGGGGAATATGGAAGATAGATAGCATATATGTAGGGAGAGCATCCAGAACAGAGTTTATCAGAGTTAATCTACCTTTCCTATCTACCTCCCAAGGAGAGGTACCGTGATCTCCATCTGGCTAGTTTCTTTTCACATTTCTCCAATATTGGGTTCCAAATGTCTATGGCTCCAGACTTTGCCCCCAAAGGCATGCCCAAGTATACTGATGGCAGAGTACCTGTCACTCCTCCCAAGGTTTGTGAGAGGTGTTCCATATCCGGAACCACATTAATTGGATACAAATGGCTTTTGTTCCAGTTTATATGTAGTCCAAATATGGCTTCAAAGTAGACTAGTATGAGTCTCAAAATCAGCAACTGCTCCTCCTCAGCCCCACAAAAAATTAGTGCATCATCAGCATACTGTAGGTGTGTGATCTCCATACTATTCCCAGCAACCTTACTGACTTCAAATCCTTGTATTCTTCCTGTTGTCTTGGCTATCTTCAACATATTGTTAAGCCCCTCCATAGCTATGATGAACAGGAAGGGTGATAAGGGATCCCCTTGCCTGATTCCTCTGTGTGCACTGAAAAAGCCTTCAGGAGACCCATTTACGAGTACTGAAAACTTAACAGTTGAAATACAAAACTTGATCCAACTGATCCATCTGCTATCAAATCCCATTTGTCTCAGCATACTTAGAATGAAATCCCAATTCACATGGTCATATGCTTTCTCAATATCAAGTTTGCATAGTATACCAGGTTTCTTCTGGGACACTCTAGAATCAATTGCTTCATTAACTATAAGCACTGCATCCATTATCTGTCTGCCCCTGATAAAAGCAATCTGTTGTTTGTCTACCGACTTATCCACAACTCTCTTCAACCTTTCGGTCAAAATCTTGGACATTAGCTTATAGAAGCTTCCAATTAAGCTGATGGGTCTGAAGTCCTTGAGTTCCTTTGCTCCTATCTTTTTAGGAATCAGTGCTATGTATGTTGCATTATAACTCTTTTCAAACATCCCAGTTGAATGAAAATTGTGGAGAGCCGCCATAATGTCATGTTTAATGATTTCCCAACATTTTAGAAAGAATCCCATTGTGTATCCATTAGGACCAGGGGCTTTGTCTATAGCACACATTTTTAAACACTCAAGTACTTCTTGTTCCTCAAAATCTGCCTGCAATGCTTCATTTTCACCCTCTGTAATGGTAGGATGGTTGCTGATATTTACAGAGGGTCTCCAACCTTCAGGTTCTATATACATCTTTTTGTAGAAAGAAATAATTTCTTCCTTAATTCTGTCTGGCTCTGTTATAGTCTCTCCCTGTACTTCCAGTTGATCAATATGGTTGTATCTCTTGTGGGCATTAGCTGTTTGGTGGAAAAACTTTGTATTCCTATCCCCTTCCTTGAGCCACAAAGCCCTTGATCTCCGTCTCCAGGCCACTTCCTCATTCTTCAAACACCCCTCATACTCCATGAAAAGTGTGGCTTTTTTTTCTATCTCCTCCTCGGTTAAAATTCTGTTGCTCTGATGTGATTCTAACTCAGCCATCTGATTGAGAAGGTTGTTCTTTTGCAATTTTAGATTACCTTGTTCATATCTGCTCCATTCTTTCAATTTCCCTTTGAGGGCTTTGAGTTTGCATGCTAAGATGTAATCTGGCTTCCCATAGAACTCAAAATCATTCCACCAGACCTTGATTCTTTCAACAAATCCTTCTTGGTTCAGCCACCAATTTTCGAACTTAAAATAGGATTTAGATTGTTCCCAATGTCCACACAACAATGCTATAGGAACATGATCAGAAGTCACTCTTTGCATAGTGGTTTGCTTTATGTTGGTGAAAAGATTATTCCATTCTGTGGAGACCATAATCCTGTCTATCCTGGATGCTGTGATATGGTTATCACCCTTGTACCAGGTATACCTTCCACTACTTAATTGCAGATCAATGAGGTCCATGTCTTCAATGCATTCTGAGAACTCTCTCATTGCTGAGTTTAAACTGTTGCACTCCCTTTTTTCAGAAGGAAATCTACAGACATTAAAGTCACCACAAACAGCCCATGGACCATCCATCAAGCCTCTTACATCAGCCAGTTCTTCCCATACAAACCTCCTCTCCACTCTACTATTCGGAGCATACACTCCGGTTATATGACATTCAAAATTGCTTGTCTGAGCTTTGAATTTACAAGAGAGAGTATAGGCTCCAACTTGCATAATTTCCCCTTCCCACATTCTGGAATCCCATAACATCAGGATTCCTCCTCTGGTTCCACTGGCCTCTAAACAAGCATATTTAATCCATCTCCCTGCCCAAATTTGTTTAACTAAGTCCTGTACATCGCCTTCTAATTTAGTTTCCTAGAGGCAGACAATGTCTGCTTTCCAGTCCTGCAACAGGTTTTGTGCCACCCTTCTCTTTCCCTGTTCATTCAGCCCCCTAACATTCCATGAGATTAATTTTATCTTCATGGAGTATTATGTGATTTCCCCTTCCCCTTCCTTCTATCACCATTGCTTTAGAATTTGACATCAAAAGTTATCAAATTTTTTAACTCTTGTGCTCCCTTATGCTTTGCTCCTTTAACTTCTATCGTTTGCTCCATTCTTCTGGCATGTCTGCTTGCATCAACCTGCTTAAGCAACACTAGTGCTTCCTCTTCAAGCCCCTGAAAATCTACTCCAAACATCTTGTGAAGTTTAAGAAGATTTTGTTGTACCCATGTTGTTGCCCTCCGTTCTGAATCAGTTAGCACTTGGGTACGTAGTGGTTCAATCTCCTGTACATCCCAAATTTCTCCAGAATTAAACGTCTCCAGACGTTTTTGTTGTGACTCGTTTTCGTTTGCAAAGGTTTCCCCCGATATGATGCATGCATTTACTTCGTTAATGGGTAAACAGGAGATTTCCGCTTCTTTTCCTTCTTCAAACCCTTCTTCTCTTGGCTGGGTCCCCTCGAGATTCTGTAGATTTGGTGTTTTCCTTCCAGTTACATCGCGACTGGAGTAATTTTCCAGAGATTCATCAATCACCACCTCTTGAAGGTCAGAATTGGGCTGTGGGCTGAAGTTATTAAAAATAATTGTCGCCTGATCCTGCCCAGTTGACCTACTGTCCAAGTCTTTATTTTTAAAGATCTGCACATGCCGAGTACATGCTACTTTAGTTTTTTTTAAATTTTGGACAGCTGCCTCCACGTGATTTCTTTCTGTTACATCAACATCGACAACCTGTACTTCTGCTTTCTCGGATATAGATGGTTGGGGATCTATTATCCGCTGTATCTTCAGTTGATCTTCTCCGGTGGTTGTTCTATTGCTTTCCGGCGGGAATTCAAATAGGGTTTTCCTCTCTGCCCAGATCGGAATTATGAATTTAGTTCCATCTCTAGAAATAGAGACTTCACTTGGAATGCTCCGACCATCACCTCGTATTTCGATCCTTGCCCATTTGAGAGGGAACCTTTTTTATTCACTCTTCTATTCTTATATCTGGATTCTGGACCCACCTTGATATTGTTAAATGCTCGAATTAATCATGAAGTTAACTTTTCATGATGCTACTTTTATTTTAGTACAATCAAATATTTGCCTCTCCTAATAGTCATGCTAGATGAAGTAAGGTGGCATAAAGTTGGACTATGGTTAATTAAATATCTGCCTTTCTCTTAATAACCATGCTAGATGAAGTAAGGTTGCATAAAATTGGACTACGGTTTTGTTTTCTCCCCGCTGATGAGAGTCTTGAAATGTGACATCCTGTAGAAGGGTGATTGCTGAGGAGACAGCTTCATTATATTTTTAATAGTCATCATTGATGAAGATGGTTAATGAATAGCTTATAATGTTTCAAACTCATCCCCATCTCTTAGTTGAGCTTTTTAGTTCTGGAGGGCATCTGGCAAAAATTATTCTTGTGAGATCTTTTTACTTGTAGGGTGATATCGGTCTAGCTGATCTGGAACTAAACTTATGCATCCAAATTGCTGGAAATAGTGAAGGAGATACAAGGATGCATTATTAGTACTGTTGAAATTGGTTCTCTGTTATTTCAAGATCAAACTCTTGGGTTTCTGCTTCTCTTGTTTTCTTCTTCTATTTCTAATGATCAGTATCATCTAAGTTTTCATGTTTTCTCTTTTGCTGCCCATCTTACTTGAGGATTATCAGTTGATTTGATGGAAAATTTCAATCATCCCCGGAGGGAAATGCAAAATATTAAGACTTATCATTAACTTTGATTTTTCATATTCTTGGGCCTATAGTACTGGCAAAGGAGAAAGTGATGCAACACAGTGGGAGGGCACCACTTTAGAAAAAGAGAAAATATAACAGCCAGTGGGTTCCACTAATGCACACCAATAGTAGAGCCCCTATTCTGCAATCTAGTCATCATAGTGATTCTCTTTCATATTTACTAAATTTTGTCACCAAATGTGTTTTACAGAACAATCAGCTTTTCTTGTTCCATGAGTTATCAGATTGTCTTGAAGGATTCAGTGGATTCCATTAATGTACACCAAAAATAATGCTATTTAGTTGCGGGTTAGCATTACCTGCAGGTGGCTTACCTGCTATAGGGGATGCCAAAGTCTCTCTGGTCCAAATGATTAGCCATTTCCACAATATTGAGAGATCCAATTTTTTTCCTATTCCTATGAATTTCATTGGACCCAGAAATGATACAAATTTTTACAATCTGGTCTTCTAAAGCATTCCTTTTGAGCTGAGGGTCCAGAAACTACCTCTCTACCCCACAAAGGTAGGAATAAGGTCTGCATACATCCTACCCTTCCTAGACCCTACTTGTGGATTACACTGGTGTGTTACTGTTGGTGTACTAAATGATGGTCTGTCATTTTAGATATTTTAGCCACCGGAATGAGGTCGGTGGACCCATAAGATTTTCTTGTTTCTGTGAGTCATCAGATTGAGTTGAAGATTCTTGTCTTGTATTCTTGGCAGTGATGCTTCCACTTCATCTAGTGTTAATTTATATTATTGGAAGTTTCTGGATACAGAATTCGTTTTATGATGTCTGGCTCTTCGTTTTATCATGTACTGTTCGGGTATTTTAGGCATATATGTAAGTGTGCTTCTTTCAATGAGGTCCCATAATTAGCTATTATTTTCTTGTGTTTTCTTTGCATCTCCTGTTTTTTAATCGGCTGTTAGGATTTTTGTTTTGAAGTATTCTGAACATTCTTTTTTAAAACCTCTTGAGTCATTTCATAGGTGGCATCTTAGTCAAACTTTACTCTACTCTTGTTTACAGGGAGAGAAGGGCCGAGCTACTCCAAAAATGGAGATTAAAAGGTGGCGTTTTCTTAATTGGCTACACTGCTTTCAGAAATTTGACACTAGGGAAGAATATAAAGGAGCGTCACGTGGCAAGAGAAATTTGTCAGGCTCTTCAGGTAGTGTTTGTTACCCTTAGAATTGATAATTGTGATTTTTTGATGGAGATGAGAGGGAAGATTCTCCCCCAGTTACTTCATTTTCATGTCCTTTTGGCTTAATGTTATGCTCTTTTTTGAGACAAGCAACAATTCTATTCAGTAAAAACTTAGCCACCTCAGAAAAAGGTGCTAAGTTGGAAACTTTACAAGCATCGAAAAGGTACTTAAACCCCTGCCCAAAACCCTATATACATTGCCAATTTAATATATTAACTCTCCGACTTCCCCCCACATATTCTGTTTACACCAAAAAAAGAACAAGCTAAGACAATTCATCCCAATTTTCTCGATAGAACTGCTAGTGCCTTCAAAATGTCTACCATTCCTTTCCTTCCACACCGTCCACCAAATGCAAGCAGGAATGATCTTCCACCAGTCCTCCTCCCCACCTCTATTCCCAATACTCCACCAATTGTTCAGTAGTGCCAAAGTAGAACTAGGTATTACCCAAGTTATTCCCAAAATACAAAAAAACATGTGCCACAGATTTATAGTTGTCCTGCCAAGAAGAGATGGTTGACTGTCTCGAATCGTAGATGTTTTAGCTTGGGACCTTTAGTGGACTGTCCTCTTTACTGTTGATGCTTTCTTCTAATTTTTGTCTTGTGCCCCTCTGTTTCAATATTCTTTATACATGTTATTATTCTGACATGGGCCTGACTCAACTCCTTTATTTGAGTAGCTTCTCTTCCTCCTTACCCTTGTGCGAATCTGATCTTAAGTTCAACTCATTTGATTGAATTTAAAGAAGGCTTCTGGATGTCAACCTGACGTGAGGATATTGCGCCATCTCCATATCATCCGTTGGGCATAATAGCCAATACATCAGCCCTCTTGATCGATTTCAACCCCCATTGTCCTTATCTGTCATTGTTACTGTGGTCGTTATAGTTCTAGGTTCTTCATGACCATCATCGGCACCACCTTGATAGGAATTTGTTGTTTTTTAATTGTTACCGTTCTCAATTTTTTTAATGTCTTTTCTCCTCTGCATTTTTTGACAAGAAAAATTAAAGGTGAAACTAGTGTATGGATGCTTGTGGTTGAAGTTGAGCATAATACATTTCATCTCAATTAACCCAACTTGATTTTGAAATGTTTGTAATGCGTATAAACTCCTATTCGTCCTCTAAAAGTCATATAAAAAAAGAGTGCTGGACTCTTCTTCTCTGTTTCTCTGTTTGAAATGAATGTAGTTGATTCTTAGAAAACATAGATTTGTGAATGCTTCTCCATGCTGTTGGGGTTAAAATTTTATAGTCCCCCCCCCCCCTCTTTTGGTTGAACTTCCTTCTTTTTTTGGTTTAACTAGAGCAAAAATTTTCTCATCTGATTCAAATATGTTCCGTTTGCCAGGACGGGCCTGACATACTTGTTTGTGATGAGGCTCATATTATCAAGAATACCAGAGCTGATGTTACTCAAGCCTTGAAACAAGTCAAGTGCCAGAGAAGGATTGCATTAACTGGATCTCCTCTTCAAAACAATTTGATGGAGTACTATTGTGTAAGGCTGTGATGAAGTTGTCTATTTGGTAAGACTTTAATATAGAAATCTAGTCTTACTATTTTGATTTCATGGCAGATGGTTGATTTTGTGAGAGAAGGATTTCTTGGCAGCAGTCATGAATTTAGAAACCGGCAAGTCATCTTTCCTTTTTACTGCACTGTCCTTACTTTCTATGTATTTTGACGATATTATCTTCCTGGTGCAGCTTTCAGAATCCGATAGAAAATGGTCAACACACCAATTCTACAGCTGATGATGTTAAGATTATGAATCAGCGATCTCATATTCTGTATGAACACTTAAAAGGATTTGTTCAAAGAATGGACATGAATGTCGTGAAGATGGATTTGCCACCAAAAACTGTCTACGTGATGTCTGTAAAGCTTTCTCCTTTACAGAGAAAATTGTATAAAAGATTTCTAGATGTTCATGGCTTCACCAAGGACAAGGTTTCTGGTGAGAAGATAATGAAGAGATCCTTTTTTGCTGGGTACCAAGCCTTGGCTCAGGTACTTTCTTGTTGGCATGTTTCTTAGTTTGCTTGTTTTTTTGGATGAAATTAATGTATGATAAGAGCCCCACAGTTAATTAACTCACTGTAAAAAGTAGCAAGTGACGACGTGGTTTACCGTATCAATAGAATGCGAAACAAAATATCTTCAAGCAATATGAAAATATGCCTTTTGCACATGTTTGTGTTCTTATATTTACTACTTCTGCAGATATTTACTGAATACTCATAAAGCGATTCTAAATAATGTATTGAAAATGCAACAACTTAGCACCAACTTGATGCCAGGATTGTACTAGAGTTGACGTTCTTTCTGTAAAAAAATAAAAAGTAGGATATTCGCAATGAAGGTCCTATTCTTATAAAGACTATGAAATTAATGTACTATCTTTATCCTTTATATACTGTAGATAGCACCAAAAAGTTGAAATATATTAATATTTGTATTTAGCTCCTGTACACTTTCTTCCCTTAAACACATCTCACATTTCTTTCCTTCCATATATAGCAGCATATACACGCAGGGATGGTGCTCAGTAAACCAGTAAAGAAGACTTTTTTTCTTGTCAAAAAAAATCTTCTTTACTGGTTTACTAATACTGCTGGCGTTCCAACAATTAGTAACTCTTTGACTGTCTATGTAATAACAGTGACAATCTTTAAAAGATGTCAAGCCACCAAGCTATGCAAGCTGCCACTTCCAATTTCTTTGTTACAGATGAAACACCTACTGCATAACAAAAATCCTTGTCTCTGTAAATTGTTATGTGCAAGGCATGTATCTTTAGCCACCAACCATATGAAACAGTTTATTTTACAAGGGGTTTTAAACTTTCAGAGTTGCTTCCATGGTCAATTGTCAAAGTTAACTTCCCCACCCTTGAGGGTCTTGTAACATGACTGTTAACTTTCAATTTTGCTGTACATTCCATATCACATTTCCTCCACTTGATCATTGAGGGATACCATCTCTAAATCTTTAAATGGGAGAACAATTCTGCGGATTTTCCAGTCAAAACAATTTCTAAATGAAATGCACCAAATGTGTTACCATTCCAGAACTGAGACAAGATTACTAGCTGTGTCAGTGAAGGTATAAAGATCATAGTATTCGAGTTATAGGTGGAGCATGACCTACTCAAGTGTCTTGTCAGAAACTAGTTTTGCAGCCTAACTGGATATTTGTAATTGTAGGCCATAATCTACTAATGTGTTTGCAGAGGCTTACTTGTGAGAGGGTAGTATAGGATTAGGGTTTCAAGAGCTTTACTCACCATATTTGTTAGAAATTTACCTTTCTCCATAAAGATCCTGTTTCTTTACCGTATCTCCACAACCACTTCAAAAGCAAACTATCATTGTGTGATTTTAAGTTTTGGTGTGTTAGATACTTTTAGCAAATCTAACACATCTGTTGACATTTTTGAAGAGTCCAAGCAACATAGGCCGACTCCATTGCTACTTTTCTCTAGCATAACCTTGTCCCACGTCACCAAATGGAAAACCCCCTATCCCCGTCAACCTTCCATAAAAGTCCCTTCAAATTCTTTCTAGCTTCTTTTTCACATTCACGCTCAATGAACTGAAGTCATAAGAAAGATAGGGAGAGTCTTGAACACTATTATTGAGAGTCACTCTTTCCTTCAAGTAAAAGGTACCACCTTCTCCAAGTAGCTAATCTTCGTTCAACCTTGAATTTCAGCCACACATGTTTTGATTTGTATCTCGCACCTTAAAGCAAACCAAGACAATTCAGAAGTTCTTTTTGGCTTCTGTATTTCCTAGACACCATTTATATCTGTTACTGTAGTAATATGAACAAGAATAGTATATACAATCCCACTTAGAACATGAATAGGAATATGATTAGTAAATAAAATATTACTGGGAAATGTATTTTTTGTAGTGTCCTATTTGGAAAATGAGTCTAATATAGTGTCTATAAATAGGATCTTAATGTAATATTGTAGATACACAATTCAATAATATTCTTCTCCAATATTTCTCTCATAGATCAAAGCTTCTATGATCCTGGTAGAGAGTCAAAGAGCTTTCGCTGCCGGTGGCAGCTATGGCCTATATATGCCGCCCTTCTGGCCAATGCTTATGTTAAAAAAAGTAGGGCTAATGATATATGCATGAACCCCATATCCAGGGGAAGAAAACTCAGTCAAACATGCGTCAATTTACAGCGACTTTCTAGGACTATTTTGTGTCAACCTCGTATCCATCATTGTTCAAGTAGCACTGTGCCATCTTTTCAATGAGTACTTTCGCATATTCAATTTGCGTAGCACCGTGCATCTTTTTGGTGACTACTTTCTCATATCTAATTTGTGTAGCACCGTGCCATTTTTGTGGTGACTACTTTCTCATATCTGATTTGCATAGCAACGTGACATCTTTATGATGACTGCTTTCTCATATTTGATTTGTTTAGCTCTATGCCATATTTTCGATGACTACTTTCTCATATCTAATTTGTGTAGCACCATGCCATTTTTTTTTATTGAGAAAGTTAACATTTTATAGACAACAATACACGAATGGTGTACTTCAGTAGTAATTACATCAGGAGTATACAATAAGCAAAACCAAAATATCTATCATTTATACCCCTCCTAAACTATCTAAAAAGTGACTAATTGCCTCCTCCTCTATGGGGAGCACCGTGACATCTTTTCAGTGACTATTTTCTCATATCCAATTTGCGTAGCATCGTGCCATCTTTCTAGTGACCACTTTCTAATATTTGATTTGCATAGAATCGTGCGATTTTTCCGATAACCTCTTTCTCATATTTGATTTGCGTAGCACCATGCATCTTTAGGTGATTGCTTTTTTCATATATGATTTGCATAGCACAATGAATCTTTCCAATGACTACTTTCTCATATCTAATTTATGGAACATCGTGCATAATTTGAAACTACTCTCTTATGTTTGACTTGCGTAGCACTGTGTTTTTTTTTTTTTGGTGACTCCGTAGATTTGATTTGCATAGTTCTGTGCGTCTTTCCGGTGACGCCTTAGATGTGTCTTACATAGTTTCAATTTCATCAATGTTGGGCAAACTCCAACACTTCCTCAAAGTCCAGCAACCTTCGGCGACCAAAGCCCAACTTGCGTCACCGGTCGCAGATCCCTCACATGTGGCTAGATCTAGGGTTCTAGTGACCACATTGGTGTGTGAGCCTGTCCGGCCAATTTTCCATTGACTTTCTTGTTCAATATCGATTAGTCTCTTTATTTCAAGATGATTCATATATTTCATACCAAAATTTGAGCACTTTCCCACTACCATTTCATTGTTTCTGGCAGATCTGAATTTTCCAGCCGTGTTTTCTCTGTATTTTAGAAAAACTTTTGTCAAAAAGGGTATACTCAGATATTTGGGCTGAATTGCGGTGATACTCTCTCCGATGGCTAAAGTAGCATTTGTCTTCCTTTTTCTATCTATGGTTGTCATTCGCCATTTACCTTTTAATCAGTTGGACATTAAGAATGTTTTCGCCATGATGGTCTCGAGGAAGAACTTTATATGGAGCAAATACCTGGTTTTCTTGCTTAGGGAGATTCACCTTGTATGTCGATTGCCCAGGTCACTCTATGGCCAAAAGTCATTTTCTCGAAGTTGGTATGGGAAGTTCAACATCGTAATTGAGGAGTTTGGCACGACTCGTAGTGGAGTTGATCATTCTGTGTTTTATTGACATTTTACATCAAATCAAGTATTTCATGAGAGAACTTAACACATTAAAATTTACTATCACTCTATGAGAGAAAAGATACTCAGGAGATATTATTACAAAATTTGTGAAGTCGAGTGATCAACTTGGAGATATCTTTAGCACCGATCCGCGTATTAGTTACATCTATAACAAGCTAGGTACATATGACTTTTATGCACCAATTTGTGGGGTAGTGTTAGAAAGGTAATAGGAACATCCCACTTAAAATATGAATCTCTTTTCCACTTCAATGAATCTCTTTCCCAAATTAATTTAGGTTTGAAACTGCTAAAAAAGAACCAAGATAGATCTCAATTATCTTAGTTGTGATTCTTCAGTACCACATAATTAAGCAGAGTATCATCTATGAGAAGGTGAGAGATTTCTACCTCAATGATCCTAATTCGGAACCTTTACCTAGACAAAATAGGGTTCACTTGAATAAGCATATGTGTTTCTTGTACAATTTTTTTGTTTATGAATTTGCCACTATTAGAATATAAAATAGCTAATTCCATAAAGATAACTATCTTTATTTTAGTGAAGTGTAATTCTATTCATAATGAGAAAGTTCATGTATACTAGAGGTTTATATATGATTTTCTATGAAAGACGCATAATGTTCTGTACAATGGGAACCTTATGAGTGAACCAAAAAGGAATTTAAAAAAAAGAGGCTATCCCTTAGATGTTTCCCTCAAAATATCTCCTATTTCTCTCATGATATGCCACCCAAAAAAGTGTCAACGGAGAAACATGCCTACATCCCACACTTTTACGTATTTAGTCCATGCTCTAAAGATCTGACTAGATAATGCTATCATTCATAATATTCGTCATGGTCCATTATACTCAAACCATCTTAATAACTCCTACAATAGACATGGGTGAAGCTACTTGGCAATGCAATGAAAGATGATCTGTTGCAATTTTTGGGTATGATTGGTTGCTGACAACTTGAATGTTATTAATTCATAGTGAGGACCAGCTTCCGCCTTAACTCTTTACACACAATATTTTCTTTCCCTCACACTCTTATCAACCTTATTTGTTGCTCTATTATTTTTTAACTTGATCACTGTCTTCTTGCTTACTTGAGCACTTGCTCTTTACTTGTGCGTACACTATTTATTTGAGTGCACATACTACTCAAATGACCACCTCTATCTATTTGTGGTGATGCAAGGATCAGTGGATGTAGTATTCAAAATCACACCTTCCACCTATTACTAGAAATGTACCTTCTAGAATGCTTCTAGGCTTCTCATTCTAGAATTCTCACTCTAAATATTAGTATGATCCATATAAGTATAATCTTAATTATTTATCTCTCCTAATGATTATACCAAGCTTTCAATAACACCTTTTTATTGATTGTGATTAATAAACAATTATGTCCTTTCATAAAATGGCCTCATTCTGATTTATATTTGAGCTAAAAAAGTTGAACGTTTTTTTGCTAAGAGATTTTGTGCTTTTGTATAACAAAAACTTCAGTTGATTTTAAAGTTTTAAATATGAGGAAAATAATTAAATTACAATTTTGTTCAATGTGATCTATTTTCAAAGAATAAGAAAAATCTACACACATCTCACTAATAAGTTCGTGCTTCTCCCAAGTTTCTATTGAAAAACAAAAATGACTCATAAACCTAAAGTGAATTTAAAACGTGAGTTTTTTAATGCATAATGGGAATTTGCAAGATCTTTTCTAAAGAGTTCATAGTTATGAAACTTTTTAAGTTCAAATTGATAGAGAATTATATGAACGAGAAAAAATAATCTTAAACCTAGAGTTCGAAACATGATTGTCCTAATGTTTAATGTGAACTTACAAGCTTTTATGGTTACCAAACTTTTCCTTTCCGGCCATACAAACCTATTAATTTATTTTATATATAAAGGTTCCTAAATCTAAAAAAAGTTCAAAGTAATCTTTGTGTTTCTTATTGCCAATGAATTGTGAAAGGTTTTAATGACATAAATACTCATATACCTAAAAGGAATATGTTAGAATAGGAATAGGAACAAGGATAGTATATACAATCCTACTTAGAATAGGAATATGAATAATATGTAGAATCCTACTTGAGAAAAGGATTATAATGTAGTGTCCTAGTTGGGAAAGGAGTATAATGTGGTGTCTATAAATAGGGTCAATGCAATAATATAGATACACAATTCAATAATATTGTTCTCCTATATTTCTCACATGGTATCAGAGCCTCTACGATCTTGGTAGAGAATCAAAGAGCTTTGTTCTAGCGGGGGACTATTACCCATATAATTCTTCCTATTGGGCAGACGATTATGTTAGCAAAAGTTGAGTCATCGTGTATCTTTCCGGTGACTATTTTCTCATATCTAATTTGCGTAGCATCGTGCATCTTTCCAGTAACTACTTTTTTCATATTTAATTTGCACAGTACCATGCATTTGTTTGGATTTCCTTATATCTGATTTGTGTTGTAATGTGCATCATTCCGATGACTACTTTCTCATATCTCATTTATGTAGAGCACCGTGCCATCTTTCCGGTGACTAATTTTTCATATCCGATATGCATAGTACTGTGCCACCTTCTACTTTCTTATATGTTTAGGGTCGTGCCATCATTCCGACCCTACCAATATAATTTTATTTCTCAGATTGTAAGCACTTTCAACCATCAAATCTAATACTCCGACCTATGTGCATGTTCGGGCCAATTTTTCGACGACTTTCTTGTTTAATATCGACTCGCTTATTGATTTCAAGATGATCCATATATTATATATATACTAGATTTTGAGCACTGTTTAGCCATCGCTGCACTGTGAAGAAGTCTCTATGGAGCAACCACCTAGTTTTGTTGCTCTGGGGGAGTTTAGTAGCCTTGTATGTCGATTACGCAAGTTACTCTATGGATTGAAACATTCTTCTTGAGCTTGGTTTGAAAAGCTCATCACAATAATTCAGGAATTTGGCATGACTAATAGTGGAGCTAATCATTATGTGATTCATCACATTTTGCATCAAATTCAGTATTTAATGAGAAGACTAAGCACATTGAGATTGATTGTCAATTTTGTGAAGTCGAGTTATCAACTTGAAAATATCTTCATCAGGCCCATCATCGATCCTCGTATTTGTCACATTTGTAACAAGCTAAGTACATATTTCTATATGCACCAGCCTGAGGGAGAGTGTTAAAATCGGAATAAGAACAAGGATAGATAGTATATACAATCCTACTTAGAATAGGAATAGGAATAAAAATATGAATGAGAATAATATATAGAATCCTATTTGAAAAAGGATTGTAATGTAGTGTTCTAGTTGAGAAAGGAGTTTAATATATTGTATATAAATAGGGTCTCAATGTAATAATGTGGATACACAATTCAATAATATTATTCTCCTATGTTTCTCAATCAAAAGTGGAAAAGTTTCCTAACGTGACTTCACAAAACTTTAGTTAATATAATATCTGAAATGTTAGAAAAATAATTAAATGACTATTTTGTTTGGTGAGAAATCTATTTTTTAAAGGGTGAACGATATTTCACCAAGGGTCTTTCACTTTTAATATAATATGAAAGTAGTTCAAATGTAATATGAAAATGTATTGTATAGATAGATAAATAAATATATCATTTAAATATAGATAGATAATTTTTTATTCATGAAGATTCCTTTATGTTTTTTCGCAAATTAAAAAATTAAGACAAATTTCAATTTCTCAAGATCCAAAATGAACTCTAAAATTTATGTAAAAAAAGTGAAGTGAATGCCGCGTCAATCAATTCAATTTTTTATGTAAGGAATACAAATTATGTAAATATAAAATATAAATATACATTAAAAGAGATGTAATTCACTTATTCCATTGACGCGATAGTGGAATTTAATATAATTAGATATCTTCTAAACCTGTAGCGTTTAATAATTTGGTTGAATTAGTTATATTAAATTTACTTAAATGCTTAGTATGTATGCGAAGAATACTTAAAGTAAATACATGTAAATTATTAAGAAATATTTTGGTAGCATTTTTCTTTCCAAATTAGTTTCCAATGCCATGCTATATCCATTGTCTGAGTTTAAGCTCCAATAACAAGACTTCACAGAAAATGTCCCTTTTCCGTGCATTTTGCAGATTGGAATATCAGGAACTAATGGTGGGGAAACGATTGTTGCATTTTTGAACTTCATTTAATGAAACCTCCAAAATTAAGTTATTTTTTTTCCTGATAATTTTCGTACAACTTCAACCTCAAAATATACAGAGTCCCCAAGCGAATGGTTTAAAACTTGAAAGTATCGAAGGGGGTATTCTTATAGAGTGTTTATACTAGGACAATGAATTTAAGACATATTTTGCATAAACACTTTTAACACTTAATTGTGGTTTAGTGATATACATAATTATTTTGATTTGTTGATTCTAAAGGTAATCATTTAGTTAGGTGTAAACACCCGGTGCCTATTTCCCGTATTTTATGTTAATACAAACATATAATAAACAAACTTTTCAAGTTTCTTGTGACATCCAAGAGATTAATTTTTTGGGCATCTTGTTGATTTTAGATATTTAATTCTACTTGAGAAGACCAATGCTTAGAATAGCTAAGACATTGATTTGCAATACATAGTGTACTTAAATTTTAGACCTTGAAAAGTAAAGAATGAAAGCAAATACTACTTAAAAACAAACAAATAATTTGAAATGTCGAGAAATCAAGATAAGATAATATGTCAATGTATATATTGATGAATGCGCAACAAAGAACACCAAACTAAAGTTATAAGAGGAGAAGTGTAAAGTAGAGATGAAAGTACACATGTATTGCACATAATATATTTTATTTCATAGTTGATCTTCAATTCTTTTTACAGCCCAATGATATTGTGTTGGAACATATTGATCCCATTACTAATTTTTCTTATTTATTTCTCGAGTTTGTGATGGTTTTTTCACGTGAATGATTCAACGTAATTTCTTATTCAACTCCTATATCTACAAAATCCAGAAGAAGTATTTGTTTGAAATTCTATTTGAATTGTTCTTTGTTAAACTAAATTAGCCTATATATTAGTAGTAGAAATTATAACTCGACTAAAAAGTGCATACATTACATGTACCTTTGGATCTCAAAAGGGACAATATCTGAAAGAATTTGAATAAAGTAAAATCATAATGATTTTGAAGTTCGGAAAATTAGGGCTTCTTACATGATTCAAATAAGGAGAGAATTAATAAGCAGATTTTTAGATGATTCCAAAGTACTAAATATTAAGAATATACCTAAATGACTATTTTATCTAGTGTGAAATGCATTTTTATAGGTTAAAAAAGAAGAACGACATTTCATTAAGGATCTTCGTGCTTTTAATATAATATAGGATATAGATTGATGCAAATCAAAAAAAAAAGGATATAGATTGTTCCTATGTGAACTTTGAAAAGTATAGCTATTGCCCATCTCGGATAACGGGATATTTATGGTAAGTGGAAGATCAACATGAAACTTGTTTAACAATATGGTGAATTCTCTGAAAATTGAGCAGAGGGGTGACTGAAAAAAGCGGAGGATTACCTAGGATTGATAGAGCTAACCTCAACTATTTTGGGATTGAGCTATGAAAAAGAAAATGAAATAAATAGAAGTTTTTCTTTCTTCTCTTTGTTTCTTGTAATAGATAGACAATCAACATGAAAATAGTTTTAAAAAACATGAAAATGTCTTTATTATGGTGAATACTCTGAAAATTGAGCAAGTGGTTTGAGCTGGATAAAGCAAAGGAACACCTAGGATTATTATAGCCAACCTCAACTGTTTTGGGGTTGAGCTTTAGTTGATTGATCGTTGCTTTTTAGCCACGGTCATCCTGTTTTCTGGTTCATTTTCTTTATGAATATTCTTTTTATAAAAAGCAAAGGAAAAAAATAGAAATTTGTTTTCTGAAGCCTGGATGAAAACATCCGTCATTTTTGTAAAATGAATAATGCAGAGTTCGTAGGAATATTAAAGTCTTTGGTGTTTTTATTTACTTAACATGGTTACAGTGGCTCTTCCATATATGTGTATATAACGATAGATATCTGCTAACAAGAAGTGTTGTTGATTATAGATATGGAACCATCCTGGGATTTTGCAATTGATGCGAGAAAACAGAACCTGTAGTCGTCCTGAAGATCCTGTTGAGATCCTTCTTGCTGATGATTGCTCAAGTGATGAGAACACAGATTATAATGTGGTTCCTGGAGGTACTTTTTGTTTTCCTTCACTCTGGGTATAACATAGCAGCTAGCAATTAGTTTTCTTTTGGTAGTTACAGATTCATTAGAAGGATTTAATTTTTGAGCCTATAGCATATTGATATAGATCTGCCTCTTGAGGCATCCAGAGGAATCTTTGAATTGAGCTTCCATGTTGTTGGATGTACTTCCTGATCATATATATTACATATTAATCTCTCTATGATATTTTAGCAGTGTTGATTAAGTATATCAACTGCATGATGTATTGAATTCGCGTACAATGTCTTCAAGTGACCAACACTTATGGAAATATTTCACCTGCTCCTGTTCTGATACCAGGAGCCATGTCTGGCTTCTATAACCATTTTTCTATGGCCTGATTTTAGTGAGTTCAGGATAATAAATAAAATTGGGTTGTATTAAGCGTTTCCATTAATATGTTATTGAAATGTCAACTAGCCTATTTTCATTATCACATATAAATATCTGTTTGTCAATTTCTGCAGAGAAACCGAATAGCAACAATGAAGCTCTCAAAAAAAATCATAATGGCTTCCTCCATGGGGTATATTTCTTGCTCCGATTTGCTAACTTCTGTAATTTTGCTGGTATGGTGAATTGATGGATGTTCAGGAAACTCTTGCCATCTGTCTGTTGTATATACACTTTGTTTTTGTATCTACATTCTACAATTCATGTTATATGTGGTGATTGTTCCATTTTTTTTTGAAATGTCATTATTAGTTTCTCAGCTCACTGTTTCTGTTTTGCAGGATTGGTGGAGTGATCTTCTAGAAAATAATTGCAAAGAAGTTGATTATAGTGGCAAAATGGTTTTGCTACTCGACATCCTGACAATGAGCTCTAATGTTGGTGACAAAGCACTCGTGTTTAGTCAGAGCTTGTCAACCCTAGATCTCATTGAACAATATCTTTCAAAACTAATGCGCCCAGGGAAAAAGGGGAAGTACTGGAAACGGCGGAAAGACTGGTACAGGTGTGTATACCTTGTTTAAATTATTTTGGACGATGATCTTTGTCAAAAAATAAACTATTTTGGATGATGGTGAAAATTACCTCATTGTTGTTATTGTTAATACTACAGTACATGATTTTACTGATTCTCTTTGGCATTTGTTGAACTGTGTGATTCAACACGTTACTTTGCATAAGAGCCTAGTTCCTTTTTTTCTTATGGGCCAAACTTGTGAATATCTTTTGATGAAGGGTGGTGGTGAGATTTTTACCCAAGACCTCTGCCTACTCTTGTACCATGTTGAAGTGTGTGACCATATCATTATAACACTTGAGCTATTAGGAGCACACTTTTATTTGCTTACTATGTTTTCAACACGCCCTTTCAAATACAGACTTTAATTTTTATTGATGGGTGAAGATGGAACTCGAACTCTTGATATTTGCCTGTTTGGATATCACATTGAAAAAGTGGACCTTAAACTTAACCATCCTCAAAAGCCAGTTCATGTGGTGAGGATTGCCCAAGAACATTTTAAGAGACAAATGTCCACTCTCCAATCAATGTGGGACAATTTAACATCATATTGTATTCTCATGCTTGTCAACTTGAGCTTGGATAACATAATATGAAGCCCAACATTAGGAAATACAATAACATGTAAGGTTCTGCCTCTAATTCAACTCAAAAGTTAGCTCATGATGTGAGGATTGTCCAATACCAAGACTAGGATCTCAGTCTGCTATAATATTATGGTAAAGTGTGTCCATCTTATCTAAAAGCTTGACATGTTAGAGGGAGCACACTTTTATTTACTAAAAGTATCTTCAAATAACATTGGAGCGGGAACCATCTTTGTTGTTGCATTTCTTATGAATATCTCACAATATGTCATTTGAAAGATACAATTCTTGCAAATTTCATCTTCTTCAAAAGAACATTTGATCTATTTTTAGAGTGATTCCAATCATCTAGTCAAAGAAAAGAATAACATTTCCCCAGTCAACAATGGAAAGAAAACAAGCCCATTGATTCACATATTATGCGGCACACACCTTCACATATTTTCAGAGATTGTCGTTATAATTACTAGCTATCCAAGTGCACTCTCAAAGAAGTAGACATAGTTGTCTACTCATCTTGTTAGTTTTTACTTATCACTTTAGCTTTTCTTATTCATCACATGAGCTCTTTAGGGCCGGATCTCTTCCTTCTGGTTATGGTAAAATGGAACATAAAAAATAATTGGTGCACTGAACATTAATTAAATAAGTGGATTTATTTTAAAAGTTGTCTTATTGAAATTGTCCTCAAATTCCATCTAAACTAAAATTGCCAACATTTCTTCTTTCCTCGCACTATACCTTAGAAGATTTAGAAATGATTAGAATCGAGTGTTCCACTTATTGTCTCCTTATATGGTTTTGGTTAGTCCTCGTATCATTAGCTACTTTTTGGGGTTGACTAGGCCCAAGGTCCATTTCTTATAATAGATCAAACTCATATTGTGTTGTCCGTGCTCTAGAAATCCAGTCTTTGACGTGTTGGGGATGTTAAGCATCCCACATTGGTGGAGGGAATTGATTATTTCCTTATATATCATTAGTCAATTCTCAATTTCACAATATAATTTTTGGGCTCGAGTTAGACCCAAGGTCCATTTCTTATCAAATATTACACCAGATTTTGTACTACATCTTAGTCAAAGTTTTTCCAGTTTTGAAGGTCAGGAAACCCAATATCGCTGTTGTTTTTGGAAAGAGAGAAGGTTACAATAAGGGGAAGTAGATGAACTTGTAGACTTCTTAGGTGCCTTGTAAATCTAGATTCTGACTTACTCCTTTGTGTAAAATATTTTCGGAGGTGGCAAGCGTTCCTTAATGCTGAGGAATACAATAGTACGAATTGTCAAAAGAAGTTACGATAAGGGGATATAGTGGTGAATGCTATTTCGCTCAATTGTTTCTGCGGATGTGGTTTGTCTTCGTTTTCTTGCTTTCACTAATTGTGTTATTGAGAGTTTTTGGTCTCCAATTTTGGGTAATAGGATTGATGGAAGAACAGAATCATCTGAAAGGCAGAGACTTGTTGACTGTTTTAACAGTCCATTGAATAGAAGGGTTAAATGCGTACTGATATCTACTAGAGCTGGATCTCTTGGTATCAATCTTTATGCTGCCAACCGTGTAATTATAGTTGATGGCTCTTGGAATCCAACTCATGATCTTCAAGCTATATACCGAGCTTGGAGGTGTGTCTTCCAAATTTGTTCATTATAAAACACCCAGGTTCCATTAGAATATATATTTAGCCTGAATGCTTTGTATGGTTCTAGGTATGGTCAAACGAAACCTGTTTTTGCTTACCGTTTACTGGCACATGGAACAATGGAGGAAAAGATATACAAGCGTCAGGTAAAAGAAAGAATCCAGAATCAGCTCATGTCAGAATAACTTTTATTTCTTGAATTATTTAAGTGGATGATTTAAGCAGGTAACAAAGGAAGGTCTTGCAGCACGGGTGGTTGATAGGCAACAAGTACATAGAACTATATCTAAAGAGGAAATGTTGCATCTTTTTGAATTTGGAGATGACGAAAGCTGTGAAATACCTCTGGAATTGAAGCAAGTTAGAGAACATGCTGGTGAAGCAAACACAAATGTAGATGTTGGAAGTGTTCTGAAACAAAAATTAACCCTTCCAAATGGAAGCTCTTCTTCTGACAAGCTAATGCAAAGTTTGATTGACAGGCATCATCCGCGGTAGGATGTTCTTTTCTTGCTTCGTTATTTTCAATAATTTCTTCAGAGCATAACTTCTGTTGTTTTCAATGTGTTTTGGGAGTCTTGTGCAATGAGTTTGAGTTCTGAGATTTTTCAATTATACATTTTCATTAAACTATATATAGCTGAGTGTGTATGTGGGTTTTAGAATAAGTTTCACTTTATCTTTCACCTTTCTAATTAATAGTGTAATGGTTTGCGTGCTTTAGACTTCATAGGAGAGAATATCGAGAACCTGTGGGGGTGACTGATTTGCTATAATCAGAAAAGCCCTATTGTTTTTATTTGTCTAGGCCAGTTTAAGTAGGCTCGGTTCCTTTCTCTAAGCGAATAAGTATGTTGATATTTAAAGAATTATGCAGAAAGAAACAGTAACGAAGTATTTTTTTCCCTTCTCCAAAATAAAACAACCAAAAAAATTCGGTTTCTGTTTCTTTCTGCATAATTATTATTCGCTTAGAAAAAATGGGTGTCTGGAAGTTCTTTTAATAGTTTTCTTCATCGTTCTTAAAATCAACTTTTTGATCTGTCAATGCTGAATGAGACTGGTTCTTTCTGTTATCAAGTCTGTTGTTGTTGTCTGATGTCTGCCTTGCACCAGCTGAGTCAGGAACTAGACAAAACAATCCACCAGCTGGAGTAAGATGATATTACTGTCATCACTTCTAGAAACCTAGTTATGATATCATCTTTCCAGAGTGAAAAGAGTATCCACCAGCTGATTTCTTGGTTGACCTGGATCACTTTATTCTCTTTTTAGTGTCTGATAAACCCCAGCGTACCTTAAGATCTGTTATGATATGTAAGTTATCCGGACATTAGTGCCCCTGCTTAACCTATGAAAAAGAAATGAAAAGTTCTACGGAGCACCTACTTCTCATATTTTGAGCTCATAATGCTCTAGAAGTTTTCGAGCAAATGCCTTTTGTTTACAGCGATTCTCCATATTTTACTTCTATCATTTCCATACTGATTTTTGCGTTCTTCCTTCGCTACTGATGCTGACAAATATTTCCTCTAGAACCAAGTATACCACCTTTTAATCCAAGTGTTTGCTCTATCTAGAATGACTATTTTTTATTTGCGTTAATATGATGTGTTGATTCTTCTCCTCTTTTCTATTTTTTACTTTCTTTAGGTGTTCTCTTTTTATTAACCTAGTGGTTATTAGTTAAAACCATAACCTGCAATGTCTTTTGGGTTAAAAGACATCCCTACTTATGTATTTGTCTGGATGTTTTTTTAGCAATTCATTCAAGCTTAAGATTTTTTTTCTGGGTGTACTTAGAGCCTGTTTGGATTGGCTTATTTAAAGTGCTTTTAAACCCTAAATAGCTTTTAAGCACTTCTAGAGTATTTTGGGTAAATTAGAAAAGTTCTTATAAGCACTTGGTTTGAAGCTAAAATGATAAAAATAAGCCATAAGTTAGACTTTTAAGCACTTTTGGAGTGTTTGGGTAAATTATAGAGGTGCTTATAAGCGCTTGGTTTTTAAGCTAAAATGAAAACAATAAGCCCAAGTTATAAGTTAGGATATCTAACTTATGACTGGCTTATAAGTCAAAAGCCAATCCAAACAAGACTCTTAGTTTGTTGCGGAAACTCATTCTAGTTGTTAAATTATTATTTACTTTATCAATAGAAGAACAACGTTTCTAAGAATTTAGTTATTTCTTCAGGTGGATTGCGAATTATCATGAACATGAAAGTCTCCTGCAAGAGAATGAAGATGAAAAACTATCAAAAGAAGAGCAGGAAATGGCGTGGGAAGTGTATCGGAGATCTATTGAATGGGAAGAGAGGCGAGTTTCGCCTGATGAACCTGTTGAGCAGCAGCATGTCTCTACCACTGAATCATTGTCAAAGCAAAAGCCATTGGTTCCCAGGGCCACCGTTTTTCCGCCAGAGGACAGTAATCTTGTATTTTCAGTGGGGAGTTCAAGATGCCGTTTGGTGCATAGGAAGTGCACAAAGCTATCACATTTGCTTACACTTAGAAGTCAAGGGACAAAGTGGGGTTGCAGCACTGTTTGCGGGGAGTGTGCTCAAGAGATCAAGTGGGAGGGAGTTAACAAGGATGGTAGATCAACAAAGTAATGCTATCCATGTATTTATATTATAGTTAAGTTCCTTTTGGGGCGATTCAATATACTGCGAGGGACTTGGTAAACATTCAGTTTTAGGTTTCAGCCATGACTTGAGAAACAATATACTCTTTTTGGGGTAGGGTAGATGGAAATGCTCTTCTGAGACTTGGCTCTTTGTAAAGTGAAATTGTTGTCACCAGTTGTATTTTGAAATACAGTGGAGGAATGTCTCTTTTGTCTGAACTAAGCTTAACTGCTATATCATATTGCAACGAAGGAAAATCCCTCTTTTTTCTGCTAGATGCTGTTCATATTTTGTCCAAGATTTACAATTCGGTTATTGTTGACTACCTTATGTGAACTCTTCAAGTGCATCCAGAACATACTGTCTGATTAGGTGTGCATATATATATATATATAAAGGGAGACTTCTTATTCTAATTTCAGTGTTGCTGGTTTATGTTAAAATAAATCTTGAGAGGTGACTAGAAAGATGTCTCTTAGGAGTTGTTTGGTAGATTGTATCAGAAGAAATAATGCATGCATCAACTACCTTATTTGGTATACTTTTTCCGCCTATAATTAGTTATACACTATCATTTATTGAGAAATGTATTATTAATACATGAAAATTCCTGGTATGAGTAGTCCAAGAGGATTTAATACAAGCATTATTTTGGTCAAATACTCAATTGCTTCTCAAAATCTTTTTTACATTTTCGCAAACATTATTAATACTCTATTTTGCATTATTCTTATGCACTACCAAACGCACCCTGATTTGTTGGACATGTATACACTACTGTGGATCATGGAAAATTTATGATTGTTGTTACAATTTACATAGAATTGGATAATCAATCAGTACGAACAATACCTTACGACACAGCTGCCAAAGGTTTTCATTTGAACACACCCCTCTATTGTAGTGAAGCAGCTTTCTCACATCAAATCTATGCAAGAAATGGTGGGATTAGACCAATTCATAGGGGTGAGCAGCTATGCCAAACCACTTACCATCTTTCATCCCCCAACCAATTGTCCTTTTCCTTTGGTCCTGTTGGCCCTGCTTCACCATAAAGTTCAGTTGGAAATAGCTCAATGAGACTTTCCACTGAAAATCTCATGAAAAAAGGAAGATGCTTGATTATTTTTTCCACTTCTGATCGCCCGTTGTATATGATGGTTGGACCCCATTCTCTCATATACTGCAACCATGGTGGTTCTGCAACAACTCCCTCTCCAAGGTACTCGGCAGCTACAATTTGATATTTGCTGCTAGAGTCCACATAGTATTTGCTACGGGCACAATCATTTCTCAGTCCAAACCCGAGTTTAGAAGAGCCTTGAAGATAGCAGCCAGGATGTGGGAAACTCGCGTGGCCATTTCTTGATGCATATACAATTGGCTTGTTACCCTCAATGAACTCCAACTTGCAGGCATCTACCCATTCACCACCACTATGTTCCGAGAAATACACACTCCAGAGCTCACCAGAAAAGTTGCTGATACGGAGTGTGTAGTGCTCCCAATCACCAACATGCTCTCCTACTTTATTCAAAGTAAAACTCAACAATCCAATCTTGACAGTAGCCGGTCCATTGAAAGGACAGAATATCCACATTGCAATATCTGTGAAGGTTCCTCCTAAAGATGGTTTAACATGAACATAGAGCTCTGCACTCTCAATGTTCCCACATTTGACACTGGTTCTATTTGCATCATCTTTATTTGGCAAATCAAGCCAATATTGACCATCGTTTAACCCTCCTGCAGGCAAGTTTGAGCCTTTTGAGTTGATGACTGTACCATTATTCCTTCCATCTTTGTAAAGGAGAACTCCATTAATGAAGAACCATGGAACTGAGGAAGGCAAATAAATCTCTTCTGGATGGAGATACATTGTTGGTCCATAGTGCTTGATGAGGGCATGTATCTGCTCAAGATTGGGCATTGCGTGTAGAGAAGAGGCGAGATTTTTCAAGCATGCAATATCAAGTTCATCTCCAGAACTGAAGCTTGTACTACCGAAGAACGTCCCAGCAGAAACCCCTGCACAAAGCATGCCCCTCTTGCAGGGTCTAGTTTTCCAGACTTGAAATTGTTTCCTTTGGAAAAAGGAATCTGAACTAAACATCATTTCAGAGGCCTCACAATTTTCCGTCAGGTCAGCTCGGACACATCTAACTTCATCAGGATCAGGTTCATTAGGCTCAACAGAAGCCAAACATCCTATCGATTTATAACCAACCGGTGCATTTGGCATCCAAATATAACCACCTCCATTGTACTGTGAGTCTGAACTCCAAATAAAAGTGTAATTCAGAGGCTTTTGAAGAGCCGGAAGCTTTGAAGCTGAATCTTGGACATCAGATATGTCTTTGGCAGCAAGAACATAGCCAGTTATATGCTCACCATCTGGCTGACAGTAGTGACCAAGGATATGATATCCTTTTGGAATTCCATCTGGCTTATAAAACGAAACACAGTCTGATTTTCCAAACGATGAGCCGCAACCCCAAATTTTCTTAAATTTGGTGATTTGAGCAACTTCAATTTCCCCTAAACATATTCTTCCTGTTCCAAAACCTTTGCCTACAAAACAACATATGTCATTAGCAAACTGAGCTTCTATTCAGTATGCCTCTTTCTTCTCAATTCACATACATCCCACAAACAAGGCAAATACTAAACAAGGCATGACACAACATTCTGAATAAGAAACAGTAACTACAACAAAATAATACGATAAGCGATGTGCGAGGAACAATAAATATTAAATAGAAACAGAAATCGAAATAGCTCTATCAAAGTTATCTAAATTTAGTTAAATTTGAAAGCTCTCAGAAAATCTAACATTTCAAGCCTGCAGATTTGAACAGTGAAACAGTCACAAATCCCATTCCCAGCCAAACAGTTGACCAAGTTCATGAATTTCCAAGAATAGAACACCATATTTGACCAAGTCTTAAACAAAAAGTCAGCAGGAAATTCCAAAAACTAATCTTTTGTCATTCTTCTTCCCAATAAGGATTTTAAGAGGAAAAAACGAAAAAAAATCTGCTCCATGAAGCAGAATTTTTTCTCAGTTAGAAGTAGTAATTTCATTTTGTTGACCCCTTTTGATCATAAATAAGCAGAACATACAGAAGAACACAAGAATTGAGTTCAATTAAAGAAAAAAAAAAGGAATCATATATATTCATTTCTTCTTCAACCAACAACTGATCTTTCATCATATTCAACATGCACTGCAGACAGACACAAAAACAGGGCTTTTATGAAAGAGAACAACAAAAATTGAGAAAAATACAAAAACAAAACAAGAAATTTGAAGAAGACATACCTTGAGGCCATTTAGGAAGGGGTAAAGGCAAAGAAAATTTCTTTGATTCAACAACAGGGTAATGATCACATAAATTGTCCCAACACCAACACTCCCTCCCTAACATATTTTTTTTCCCTCCCTCTTTCCAATTACAACACAAAAAATTGACAAACTTCAAAACCCACAAAAATATTATCAAGAATTTGATCTCAGCTTATCAAGAACACATAAAAAAGATAGATGGGATATGGGGTTGGTCAATAAAGCAGTCAAATGGAAAATCAAATTGTTTGACAAACAAAACAAGAAAGAGAGATTTTTTTTTCTGGTGAAGAGGTCGAGTAAGAAGAGATCAAAGTATATATTTACAAGTTAGGGGCTGCTGGTGCTGCTTTATTATATTATATCAATAATATAAGGAGAAAAAGTAAAGTTGTTCTACTTGACATTGCTTTGTACCTCAAAGGAGGTGGCTGTAGCCAGGTTTGGGTCCATGGGGGATCGGTGGGGGATCAACTTATTTATTTATTTTTAACTTTTATAAAATGTCTTTAGTTCACTTTCTTTGTACTTATCAACAAAAACAAATATTTATACATCAATGTGTACTAGTTCATAAACATGTGTGTTGTACATATATTTTATGTTAATATTTTAAAATAATATAAACAATATTGAAGTATATACGTGGTGAAAATCGTAGGAGAAAAATATCTTTGTGAATTAATGAATGATTTGTATACAATTTGTTTATCGACTCTTTCTTGTAGTTACACTTTAAATTTCGTTGAATTTCAAATTTATTCAACTGTCGTAAATCACACTTGAGATTTTTTAAGAAGAAGCAGAGTAGAAAACTTAAAAAATTAGAGTTTAAAAATGAAAGGAAACTCCTCTTATTTATAGCTAACAAATGATAGTATGAATAGACGTTAATAGTGTCTTATTATAAAAGTCGCACTCCTTCGAAAAAGTCACAATCCTTTGGTAAAATCACAACCCTTCGAAAAGGTCATAAGTTCATATTTTTAAGATAGTATGTCTATAGATATTGGTTATAAATAAATATTTTTTTATATATGAATTTCTAAATGAATGATTTCTTTTGGAAAAAGGAAAAATATACCCCTGAACTATCGTAAATGGTATGCATATACCTTCCGTCATACTTTTGGGACATTGGTGCCCTTGCCATCCAAAAACTAGAGCATATATACCCTTTATACTAATGGACATACACGTGTCATAATCTTATCCACCGATCCGATATTTATTAAAATCGAATCGACGGATAAGATTGCGCCACGTGTCCCTATTTAGCCTTCCGTTAGAGTGAATGGCATATATGATCTACTTTTTGGATGGGAGGGGCACCAATGTCCCAAAAGTATGACGAATGATATATGCATACCATTTACGATAGTTCTGGGTATATTTGTCATTTTTCCTTTTTTTTTAATTATAGTCTATAGTCTAACTTTATCTTTAATAGCTAAAATCACCACATTACTCCCTTATTTCTCTCCTTCTCCATCCAATCTCATTGACATCATTTAAATTTTGTTGGAAACGCTTTCTTTGACGGTAGTTTGTCTTCGGTGAGCAACATATTTTATATTAGCAGTCATTAAATTTGAATTATAGTGAACATAACTTAGCCATTGAAATCATTTGGCGTTCTATCCGGTGGCTAACACTGACGCCATCAACGATGAATCTAGCAACAAGTCTTGGTGGTGATTCACTGTAGATTCTTATTAGTGAAGAACTCATAGGGGTTGGATGAACTGTATGATATATTTTTTAGATTAATTGGTTGAAGCTACTGGTAGTTTAGCGGTGAAGAGCTCAGCAAAACTTCAAATCAAGAAAAATATTCAATAATCAGAATCAACAGGTACCAATAGTTTTAGAATCTGCATAAAAATGATGCGGTAAAAGTAGTATGAGTAAGTACGAAAATATGAATATTCAGTAGGTATCATAAGTTGATGGAATACAAATTAATTACTATATCATAAGAACTATGTTAAGAATCATCAAGTCAATGCAACAACCAAATAATTTTAAATGTTAAGTATAAGAAACTAACCAAAATCATCTGTTAAGTAAAACTAAAGCACAATAAAGATCAATAATAAGAAATATAAAGCAAAGCAAGAAATCATATGCAGTACTACAAAGCAATAGCCAATAATCCTACCTTTATACGCCCCCTCCAAAGTGGCATGGTTGAAGGTGGGGCTTGTGGAGGGCTCACTAGGCTCATATATCGCTCCATGAACTCATCAATTTATCCTAGATATTATCAATAATCAAATCCATCAAAACTATTTCCTATGACATAAGTGTTCTTCAATCGTTGTTTTCATAGTAATAACCTTGTGATCCATGTGAATCATGAATATGTATGTATCATCACAAAAAAAATGCTTTTAAAACTATTCTAATAGACCATCAACTCTTACAAATATGTTGTAACACAAGAAAAAGGAGTAAAACACAACAAGTACACCTGTCACGTAAAATAATATCTATCATTTATATTCTAAACTAGATTTTACGATAACGCGTTCATTACTCTAAATATCTAGTCCCATCAATATTCAATACGTCCAACTCATAACATGATTTATACCATAACTTATTACCCAAAACAAGTCTAAAGGATCAGTACATAACCTGCCCCGAATGTTGGGCAAATGCATCGTGATGAGCCCTTATCAATAACTTTCCCTCTCAAATCATATTATTAGGCTCCTAAACGATAAAAATCATACACAACGTTATAATATGAATCCACACATACCCATATTGTAATATAAAAGTTTGGGTGAAAAATTAAGTCAAAAAGTCAACTCCAAACCTTTAGGTTTGTTTTTGAAATCACTTTATACCTATAAGGTAAGGAACTCAAATTTGAAATTTCCCCAAAAATTATTTGAGCCCTTCTCAAATTTTGTTACTCATACACGATTAAATAATGAAATAAGTAACAAATCAATGGGGAAACATCAAGTAGAAAGTGAGAATCCTACCCTAGCGAAGAAATATGAAAATAGTTTCTAAAATCTCCCAATATTGAGCTCTCTACCTCCGAAAATTGAAATTAGAAGTCTAAGATCAAAATGAGATTTAATTTTGTTCAGGTACTAGTAACTCTTCACGAACATGAAGCTCTATCACAAATATAGACCTAGTGACCTTACCTAGAATGTTTTCAAAGGTGAGGCCCATACCCAAAACATGAAGCATACAACCAAACCCTTCTCAGTGCATGCGATCCCCCCAAACGACTTCAAAGTCCAAGGAATTTCTATCATGCCCTGAGACAAATTACTTACTAGAGCCCTCTGAAATCAAGGAGACAGATTAGTTGCATTGATTTTAGAGGGAACCTCATTACTTGTGGAATTCCTCTAAATGACGGTACGCTTTGGAGGCATGATTTAAAATACGGGAACACACAAATTAGAAGAAAACTTTTAGAGTTAAACTCTATCGCACAAACTAGAATATGAAAGAATGTTGGTATTTCCTAATATCCTATAGCCTCCCTATTATAGATGTGGTGCGCATCACACCCATAAGAAGGAATCTACTAGACATGACTTCATAGACATCTTAGGACACTTAAACTATGTTCTCTGATATCAAATTTATCACGCACCGAGCTTATATACTGACCGACACCCAGAATCATTTCTCGTCTCAAGCGAATCCTTGACGTAACTTACTGCTAAACTAGAAGACCGGATAATTTATGCGGAAGCTATATAAAAGATGAACATCATAATTATTTAACACAAACATAGATCATCTCAACAACTTTATCTAAAACTCTGAAAAGTCAAAATAATAATAATAATGACTAAATTTGAAAATATCTAAAAACCACGACTCGACTAACTCGTCTACCTTGTCTATGAAGCCTTTAATAACCCGAGGATAGGTGCCAGGACAAGAACCATACTCTACTAGCTAAGTATCGAATAAATTAGTTAAATTAGAACCCTCCAAAAGCAAAGAGGTCTCACCAAATATTGATGGAAAAATATTTTAGTGAAACGTCTGTTGCCGATCCTAAATACCTAAATCTAAATCATTTAAAGATGCAATGCCAAATGACGCTAGTACATGAAATGTAAGGTATGCAAAATAGCTGAATGATACAACTATTAAACTGAACTGAAAAAGTAAGTTTGAAGGTAGACTGTAAAATAATCAACTGAAAAGTAAAGCATGCATGTTTATTTTATCGACCGAGCTTTACAACTAAATATGTATGCATTAGTAGCAAGTACTAAAAATAATGTAATTTACTTTTTTTGGGCAGTTTCTTTAACTGACAATTATCACGTGAGCTTGTGATGATACAATATCTTGCCCACGTTGCAAGAGTCATCCTGCACCTTATTAGGCCAAAGGATGAACTTAACTAATGGATTTGATCTATATGCCCTTAACAGAGGCTTTATGAGGAGTTACCTAAATCAACGACACAATCCTATCATACACTGGCAATACAATTATAGGGATTGGATTATGTAACCCTTACCTAATTCATTGCTCAATACTACTCCCAAAATAATAATGCTCAACAACTATATGATGTCCCATTTATGGAAAGTCTCACTTTAGGGAAAAATTGATAATCTATATCTTGAGTTAATACTAAAAAATGTTTCTTTATAATTTTACTGCACTTCCTTTAAAAGACTATGATTTTATGAAAAACCGATTGTACCTTCTCGAGACTAAGATATGCTTTCTTTAAAGCTAACTATGCTTTTGTTTTTGAAAATAATGCACTTGAAGCAATTCATGCTTTCTTGAAACTCTTTATGAAAATAATGCTTTCAGACTTGAAATTCACTTTACTCATGAAAACCATTCATAAGAGATAGTATGTCAAGGTTTTCAGATAACTCTCAGCCAAAAATGATTCATGTGGTATTTAAACATGAACAACAATCAAAGATCATTAATAATATGAAGTAGTGAAATTTTTATAATCAAATCAAGAATCAATAATTGGAATATAGAGAGAATTTTGAATATATTGAACTTTGGGGGTAAATACCCTAGTTTTGATCTTACTAGTTGAAACCATAGATGTAGGGTGTAAGGAAAAACTTAATATCTTAGTGATAGCCTTACATGCCGTAGAAAACAAGAGTTCTTGAAGAAATCTTGATTCAGAAATTTGAAACCTTAGGTTTGTTCTTCTTGACTCTTGCTCTAAGCTTGGGGAGAAAGATACGAGAGTATTTTGAGGTAATACTATGATATAATCTCCAAATAGGTACTAAAATATGGAGGTTTAGGCATAGGGAGAATGAGAAAATACTGAAATAACTCCAATAAAAAGTTGTTGGAACTTTTCACGAGGCCTAACCACGACCCATGATTGGATCTACGGTCATGGATTATATCCGAGAAATTTGAGCCTTTGAAGTTAATTCTACGATCCCTAATCACGACTTGTGGTTTGATATATGAGCGGTAGTTTGAATCCATGAAAATTAGGCATGACAACAAGTTTCAAAACTTCATTCTACGGGCCTAAATTATGTCCCGTAGATGGGTTCGTGAAATCCAGCCAAAAATTCAGTTTAAGAAGTTGATTTCATGAGCTTGAATTATGGGTTGTACTTTGTTTCACGGACCATAAAGTTGACTTGTAAAGGTCAGTTCTGGTATATTGGGAGTGTCTCTAGTAAAACAGTCATACTATTTTACTCCAAATTCATATTAATGTTAACTTAGTGACGTTGGAAAGAAGACTCACATACCTTTAATTTGATAGGCCAGGAGTTAGCTAACTATTTATACTCATAAATATATGATTGTTTGAAGTTGACCCTTGCATTAACTAATGTGAAATACTGAGCCGGTGCAAAGGTTTTGAACTCAACTCAGGCATAACGAAGATGTATGACGACTTGGAAAGCAATACTGGTAGAGTGGTATAAGGAGAGATATTGCGGACTATGTGTACCATTACTTGTGTTTCCATACGGTGAAGGTCGAGTATTTGAGGCCTTTTGGTGAGTTATAGAGATTGCCCATTTTAGGTGAAAATGGGAGCTCATCACCATGGATTTTTTCTTGTGGTTGCCTCAAACATTTTTATAGTTGTGGATAGTATTTGGGTCATCGGGGATTGATTGACCAAGTCAACTCACTTTCTTCCTGTTTAGACTTCTTTTAGCGCCAAGAGGCTAGATCTTGTTTATATTCGGGAGGTAGTTTGTCTCCATGGGGTGCATGTGTCTATTATCTTAGATAGGGGTTCTCGATTCACTTCTATCTTAGAGGACCTTTCAAAAAGAGTACTTGGGAACCCGAGTTAGCACAATATTTCATCTGCAGACCGGCGTGTAGTTAGAACGTACTATTCAAGTTTTGGATGATATGTTGCGGGTCTGTGTATTGGTTTTTAAATGGCAGTGGGACCAATTCTTAGCCTTAGTGGAGTTTGCATATAGCGACAACTGCCCCTCAAGTATTTAAATGGTCTATTTGAGGTCTTATACGGTGCTCTCTGGTTGGTTGGTTTGAGGCTTCACAGCCTAGGGCTTAGGCCGCGTGACACTAACTTGCTTCAGGAGGCTTTGGACATCATTCAATGGTGATATCATGAATTCTTGATGCATGAGTTGTTTTGGGTTGATTTAAAATTCAGATTGTGCCCATTTTGTGGGCACAAGTTCCTTGAACTGAATGGGGCAAATTGATAGAGCCAATTTTGGGATTCCTTGCTCGGGTCTTATAATGCTATTTTTGATTTGTTGTTAGTTCTATCTTTAGTTATTGTGAATTAGGTGTCAAAACATATTTTTTTGATGTCGTGATCATTTATTTGATAGCGTGACAACGATTGATGGTGTTTCAAAAAGGTAGAGCTTTGGTTTAGTCGATTTTGGAGTGTGCGTGATCGCTTTCGAGTTAGGTTACGACTTACTAATCTTACACTTAGCTTGTGTTGGTATTTGCATACTTTCTAACTAGTTTTGATAGGGTTCTTAGCATGATTCATATCGAGTTGATAGAAATCATGTCTTAGCCTTATTTTTGGATAAATTCTGGGAAATTAACCATGTCTACCTTATGTGCATTGTCGTACTATGCCATATTGTGACTGTATGTTTGGTTGTACTGATATTGGTGACTTATTCTTGGCCTTTACCTAGGATTAGGCTAGTGATTGCCGTAGAACTACTATTTGGAGTTGTTATGCCTTAGAAATCCCCCGATGTCGCTTCAAATGATTCTAACTCCCGATGTAACAGACTTGAGTTTGGTAGTATTAATCCTTAGCTAGGTGAAAACTTTGTTCTTATTGGAATTTCATCCATAACTTTCCTATGCTACGGCCCCGACATGTTTAAGTTGTGATCCCAGGCCTAATTAGTTGCATCGAACCTAGTAATGGGTTTTGAGTTGAAGTGGGTCCCTTATGAATTCGATGGAGTTTTCTCTCTATGGTATCTTTCTACTTGGCAATCAACATGTGATTATGGAAGTTCTTCGGAGTGTTTCTAGCCACGATTTGAGGTCCATGTGCATTTCTCTTAGCTCTGGTTCGAGCTTCGTGTACATTTCTGCTAGCCATGGTTTGAGGTCCCTACGCACTTCTATCGGTCTCGGTTTGAGTCCGGACACACTTTTATTAGTCTGGGTTTGAGTCCTGACATTATGGTTCTATTGTATTCTTCAGGGTTCCTTTACCTCAATTCATGTCTGGGGTTGATCGTTTTAGTTCCGGATTATACTCAGTCGTAGCTAGGGGTATCATTAACTCTTCTGTGTACTCATCGGGCTTGTGGGGGGTCTATTTGGGTATTCACCTTTCAATTGTACACGAGTGTACCTTCTGGGCTTATGGGGTTCAAATTAGGTTTTAGATAGTTTCTTTACTTTATCGCTTTGTTCTTTCAGGAAGTGAGATGTATATAGTAAAGCTTTATGTTTTTTTTTCCCGTTTATGTGACCTCTATTTATAGATTATTTCCTCGTTTTTATTTATGTATTTGCTTTTCAAGTTCAGTTGGCCTATGATCCTACTGGGTACCTATTGTTTTGGTACTCATGCTACACTCTGATATGTTTACTTTATGTAGATTCGAGTGCCCGTCACCAGGGGTGATTCCGCACTTCAACGGGGACTTCCGGAGACTGGGGTGAGCTGATAGCATCCTAATTTGACTTGTCTCCTTTTGTTTATAGTTTTTGGCTAGTCTTTTGTATTGGTTATTTTGGAACTTGTACTCGTTTTAGCAACTTTGTACCTTCGTCCACCAGGCAGTGGGATCAAATCTTGTCCTATTGTTTATATTTATGTCATTTCTCATTTCCATTGTTATTCTTCTATTATGTTATTTATCTTTCTGCTATTTTAAGGTTTCTGCCCAATATGCTCTCATTACTTGTCGTTCCGGGATATGGGTCAGCTTACCTACCAATGAGTTTTGGTAGGTGCCATTACGACTCGAGTTTTTGGATCGTGACACTTGCAAAATGTAGACACTCAAATGGACTCTATTTTCGAAAATAACTTTTTGTGTTATAATGTTTCAAGGATCAGATTATATATTTATTTAATTAATTAAATGAGTTTTTTCAATTAGTTAATAACAAAGATATTAATGTAATTTAACTTTCATGTTAAGAAAATCATGCTTTTGATGAGTTAAATTAAGGAAAGGGAAAAAGGAGATCAAAGTATAAAGAGCTTTGTATGCTAGTAGAAATTCAAAGATATCACTATTTATGGTAAAATAATTCATCATTGAATTCTATATTATAAATTGTAACCTATAAACAAACTAATATATACGTATGGGTATTATGTCTAGAGAGACTTTTACTTTTTTTTTTTCATTCCTTCTATTATATGTTGGTACAATTTACGAAATTGTCATCGTTATGAATACTCTAAACCATTTTAACATTGGCAGAAGAATCAGAATTACTCTCAACAAAAATTAAAAATGAATAATTATATGTAAAATCTGTGTAAGTTATCATCATAATGGTTATTATTATTATAAGGAAGGCTCTTATGGCGTTCAAGTTTCTTGTCTTTCTTCTTGTTGGGGCTTTTTGATCCACAAATAAGTTTGAATTCAAAACCATATGCTTTGCCAAAACATGAAAATAATCCTCCTCCATCTGAATCATGTCTTCTTCTTCGCGATTTCTTATTAATCTCAACGTGTTCTTGCACGTGAACTTGATCATCTGAGCCCCATGTCAAGTTTTTTGATCGCATAGATTGGATTTCTTCATCTTTTTCACCTTGTATAGTCCAATTTTCAAATATACAACTTCCATAATCTATTCCTTCACCTGTTTGATATAATCCTTTCTTCATATCCTCTGCTACAATTGATGGTATAGGTTGCACCCCTGAGCAAAATGACACTACTGTTGGTGTACTTCTCATCTTTTGATTTGGAGATAATAAATCTGAATTGCTATTAGACATTAAACGTTTACTACGTAACATTCCCCTATTTTGATTTTTTTTGATATCCTGATCATGAGTATTCTTGGTAGTTTCTTCTTCATATAGCGTGTCATGACCTTTAGAAATAATCGAGGTATTGTCATAACAATTTCTTCTTTCATCTTTTGATGATGAAACTTCGGTTGTACATATTGAGGTGCTTAATTCACTCCCAGAAAAGAGGATTTCTGGAGGGCTAGTGTCAATTAATTGAACACTAACATGAAAGAGCCCTTGTAAATGACCACTTGGACGACGAATATGAAGCGTAGTTGATCTGATGGTTGGATTATTGGATGAAAGAGGAGGGAAAAAACTATTTATCATAAGGTGTGTTGTGCCAATAGGGAGATCGCGTAACCATGCAACATTGTAGATCTCAAACATTACAGAAGCTGATTCTGAATTAAGAAACTTGTCATCCACACGAAAAACCATCTTATAATTCCATGTAGGATTTGTTTTACCTTGATGATCCACCCTAGTTGTTAATCTATGGTCATTATGTATATATGCAACTGCAAAGGTGCGTAACATTTTCGACACGGGAGGAAGGTCTTGGGCAGAAATCACAATGATCTCTAAGATCTTGGAAGGAGGTTGAATGAACATTTTGGCTAGAATTCAACAATCTCCTCGTCGTCACTATATGAATGAAGAAGGAGAATGAGAATGCATAATAATTTAGCAGTCTGACTTTACCTCAAAGCAAAGGGGAATTTACCTTATTTTGTTACTAGTTGAAATTGGCAAGGTAGAGAGACCAATGTTTGTAAGGTTGATGTTATCATGTTTTTTTCTGCCACAAGTTTCTGATAGGTACTAAGTACATGTGTGGTTACATTCATTTTTTTGGGAACAAATATTTAGCTAAAAACTTAATATGATTTGGTGTTATCAAAGTAATGAATGCAAAAATTATAGTGAATTTAACCACTAAGATTAAGTTACTTAATTTGATACTTTGATATAAATCATTAATAAATATTTAGTCAATCTTAACTGTTTTATGAAGCATTTTGGACCACTATAACCAAATGGTGGGCACAGAAGAAGATTCTTGGAACTCAACGTTGTTTGGGAAAAAGGATGGCACAGATGGAGTGTTGGATCATTTTTAATAGTACTATAAATTATCTTATTAAACTATGATCTATTCAATTTGTTTAAACGAATTGGTGTAAAAATTTTATGGGGTATTTTAGCTTTGCTGCCCTATATATATGTAATATTTTCTATAAGATTTCTTTTTACGAATACCCGGTGATAGAAAATTTCACAGCAAAGCACATGCGTTTTTTTCTTGTCACAATTAAAAAATCGAATGTGATGACACCTATCTTATCCCACCTAGAGAGGTTAGCCTTTGTGGAAATAAGAAAAGAAAACAAAGAATTAAGAAACACTACTCAGAATTTATAAATATAAATATACCCTTTCCCAAAACCTGGTGTCACGTGTACAAGTCACTAGAAAATAATATAGATTGAATGAAAGTACAAGTCTGAATGTCTTCAGTTCTATAATAGAATAAAGACATAATGTAAGGTATGTGACATCTGCTAGAGCAACTAGCAACTACCTCGCGTACTCCTAAGTGCAAGCCTCAAACATTGATGCAGGAAGGATCATGATGAAATGGGCCGTAACCTACACAAGTGTAGAAAAGCGAGGGAGTGAGTACATAAACAACAAAGGCACTCAACAAGTATCCCTAACCCTAAAAAAACTGATGATGAACACCCTAACCCTAACACATCATCCCAACCTCCAAAATACTACAACCTACATATAAAAATCATAATTCAATCCATCCTAGCAGATACAATAGTAATAATGGTTGTAGTGCAATAGAAGTAACTGAGCGAATAAGTAACACCATATGATTTCCAACAATGACACTAACGGGGAAGGGAAACTCAGGTAGCACTTACAAGAGAAATCAATCAATGTTAACAATAAATCACTCACAGACAATACAATCAATGAAAATGAAGTGCAATTGCAATGCAAATGTCATAGAGAATATTGCATGTCTGTCCTACCGATACACACTCGTTGCTCAGAGGATAGTCGGGACCCATGCGGTACATATAAGTCCATACACCTACCCCGGCGCAGAGAACATCACTCGAATTCATATCTGCATTCATCCTCGGTGCGGGGCATGTCCCTCGAAGTCACATCCTCTTGTCTTTCTTTTCAGATAACTTCTTCAATTTCTCATAGTGTCATTTCATATAAGAGTTTCATCCCAATTACAAGTATGTAAGATCATATGCATAATGAGAGGATGGCAATTTCACTCAATAAATCAACAACATCACTCATGGGCATCACACGAATAAGGAAATCATAATATCCATCAAAGCCACTCATGGGCATAATATACAGTGATGACTCAAACAAGTGCAATTAACCGACATGGTTGACTCTAGTTTTCGGTTGGGTACTCGTCACATTACCCACACACACATACTCCCACTATTTCCCAATGCTCCCCATTACAGTAACACAACACATAGAGTCTAAAACACTTTGTAAATAAGTCAAAGAGGTCAACTTGTCTTTAAAAAGTAGAAGAATGGGCTGAGTTTCAGCCTTTCCCTTGCACCGATCCATAGAATTCACACAATCTATTCAATTATGATTTAAGAATGAGAAAAGCTGAATAATAACACCCATATTGCTATTTCTTGAAATCGGGTCCAAAACGACCCCAAAAAGTCAAACCCAAAGGCTAAGGAAATTTAATTTTTTATTGGAAAACATGTTACCCAAGAATTTTGAAACTCACATGTAAAATTATATTTAAAAAATGAGTTAGAAATCATCCCCAAACATCCAAAGTGCAAAGACTAATGTCCATGGGTAAACACCCCCCCCCCCCACCATTTTGATGTGAAAATCATAAATTGGAGTTAAAAATTACTTACTCAAAGATTTGTCTTGAAAACTACCTTTGGAATCACCTAGGGTGTGTGTTTGGTATGAAGGAAAAAAATTTCGAAAAATGTATTCCAATTTTCTCATGTTTGGTTGGGTTAAATGTTTTGGAAAATGTTTTCCAAATCATCCCTTCAAAACTTAAGGAAAACATTCTCCAAAACTATCTTCCAACTTTAAATTACAATTTTTTTTGTCCCTACCCTCAAACTAACCCCCCAACCGGGTCCCCTCCCCGCAAAAAATAAATAAATTTAAAGCTTGTTTTTAAAAAATATTTTTAACTTCAATATTTGAACCCCATCCTCTCCCCTACACCCAGCCCCCTACCACCATTCTCCTCCAAAAAAAATAAATTAAAAGTTGTTTTTAAAAGTTATTTCTGATTTCAATTTTTTATTTTTTTACCCCTCCCCCCACCCCGTACCCTCGCCCCCCATCATCCCCCACCCTATTTTAAAAAATATTTAAGTTTCTTTTTTTAAAAATATTTTCTATTTCAAATTTTTATTTTTTCACCCCTACCCTCGACCATCCCCCCACCCAAAAAAAATTTAAGTTTGTTTATAAAAAATATTTTCAACTTCAAAATTTTATTTTTTCAACCGATCATCAACCCCCCCACCCCCTCCCCCCAGCCACCCCCCCCCCCAAAAAAAAAATAATTAAGTTTGTTTTAAAAAAATATTTTCAACTTCAAAATTTTATTTTTTCACCCCTACACTCGAACCCCCCCCCCCCCCCCCCCCCCACCAAAAAAAATTTAAGTTTGTTTTTAAAAAATATTTTCAACTTCAAAATTTCATTTTTTCACCCCTACCCTCGACCCCCCCACTCCACCCACCCACCCCCTACCAGCCCCCCCACCATCAAAAAAAAGATTAAGTTTGCTTTTAAAAAATATTTTCAACTTCAAAATTTCAATTTTTCACCCCTACACTCAACCCCCCCCCCCCCTAAAAAAAAATTTAAGTTTGTTTTTAAAAAATATTTTCAATTTCAGAAATTATTTTCTACTCTAGTAAAAATAAAAGATATTTCACAAAAACATTTTTCATTCATAAATCAAACACAAAATCTTTTCCGAAAAATATTTTCTACTCACCAACCAAACATGAGAAAATAAGTAAAAAATCAACTTGTTTTCGAGGAAAACATTTTCCTTCATACCAAACACACCTCTAAAGTGAGCTCTCAAAGTCAACAAGGGAGAAAAGGGAAGAAATCATGTGTTTGGGAAATAAGATATTTTTTCCAGGTCCTTTCTTCTACGTGAACGCAACCTACCCGAAACGTTCGCAAAGAAGAAACCTGGAGCTGCCCAAAAATGCTCTTCATGAACGTGACACACTGGGCGTGAACATGAAGGCCAATCCAAAGGACTCTTTGAGAACACATTCAAGACCCCGCTAGCCGAAGACTAGACAACCAGACCGTTCATGAATGTGGTCAAGGCCCCATGAATGCGAAGGAGAAAACCAGATAGTAGCAACAACAGAAACATGATCAAGACTAAAAATTCTTCTAATGGACCCTCGAGATTTATTCGAAATCTTGTGCATACAAATAAAATATGTACTCTGACTAAGTTCGACGTTCTAGACTCATTAGAATTATCAGAACATGGATCCGGCACCTCCTTGACCCGGCATCCCTTAAGGCCACCACTTACTAATTTTTCATCAAAAAGACAAAAAATCCCTCGAGTTGTTTTGTGCTTTGTTCGATCTCAGAATGTGCCTAACTTTTATGCAGAAGTTTCTTAAGCTATATAGGACCTATTGGCAGAGTCAATTTGGTGATTCCACGCGTGGGTCCTATGAGCCCATTATTGACCCGACATTGGGCTCAAAGTTCTTTATTGCATTGTGGATATTGATTCGCTTGTGTTGATGTGTAGATCACTAATTTGATAGGATTGAATTGTTCGAAGGCTGCTGAGAAAGGAAATGCCACATTTTAGTAGATTCATAGCATGTGTGATCAATGCTATGACTTACTAATCTTAGACTTGGATCGTTGGTTGTTTTAGAATGATATTATGCTAGTATTTGGGTTGGTTTCTAGTATGGTCATTTTTAATAACCTTATAGTATTCGTTTAGCCTTATTTCGATTATTCTAAAAAATATGCTACTTGCTCTTATCAATATTCTTGTTCTCGTTTTCATGGTTTATTTATGGATTGTTATTGCTTAGTTATTGACTTAGTCTAGGGTTGATTAGTGTATGCCTTAGGCTTTAGAGTTGGTGGCTCATATGGCTTAGGCTTGTCTTGGATCAAACTAGGGTTAGAGTGACCTTTGGAAACCTCTTTAGTATCGGCTTTGGGAAAATTGTAGTGTATTAGGTGCTTAGTATTGTACTAGATTTTTTGGTTTCTCTTTGTGTGATTAGGTCATCCCGATGTAAGATTTTGGAAAGAATCGGGTCTTGTTGCAACTATCCCAATTAAAAATTCTAAGAGAAGCTAGGTTTCTCTATGGCTGACCCGATGTAAGATTTTGGGTGATGCTAATCTTGTTGTAGATATCCTGATGTAAGATTCTGAGAGATTTTATGTAGTATGTCTATCCCGACATAAAATTCAAAGGGAGGGTAAATTTCATTTTAGCTATCCTGATGTAAGATTCCAGGATGAGATATACCTTCTTTGTAACTATACCTATGTCAGATTTTAGGATAGTCCATGTTTGAGTTTCGATTGGTGCTTCATATTTTTTCCTAGTGTTATTCATTGTTAGTGTTAGTTCTTGTGTGTACTTATCGAGCTTATAGGGCCCGGTCGAGTTTACTTCCTCTATCTTGCCTCTTCTATGGACCTTTTGGGATTATTAGGGTTCAATTAGATTTTGGTTGCTTGAATTACCTTGGTATTCTTTTAGATTCTCTATATGTGATTTATGATTTACTTTACGGTTATTGTGCCCTTATACTGCCTTACTTATTTACTTACTCGCATTTGATTACACTTTTGCAATTTTGAGTTTGGTCGCTTATGATGCCTACTAGATACCTGTTGTTTTGATACTCATGTTGCACTTTGCATCTCTTTTACCTAATGCAGATCCAAGTTCTAGTCGACCGTATTGACTCTCGTGCGGGTGCAACTGATATTTGGAGATTAAGGGAGTGTTTGATATGAAGGAAAAATGTTTACCTAGAAAATATTTTATTAAAAAACAATTCATTTCTAACTTATTTTCTCATGTTTAGTTCAATGAGCAGAAAATATTTTCTGAAAAATTATTTTTTAGTGTTTGGTTGATGAATGAGAAAAAATTTTCCAAAAAATATCTTTTATTTTTTTTCTAGAGAGTAGAAAATGTCTTTTAAGAAAATAGTTTCTGACTTGGAAATCAATCCCGATAATCAATTCAGGACCTAACCCCGACGACCAATTGGAAAACCAACCCTGAGATCTAACCTAGGACTTGGCCCCAACTTCCGACTCAAGACACAACATTTGAGCTTAGACCCAATCCTAGAACTCAAACCTAGACACGACCCCGACAACCGATTAGAAATCCAAGGGACATTCAACCCAGTACCTAACCCCCGACACCTGATCCTGACCCCAACCAAAAAGCTTTTTCAAAACCACTTTTAATTTTTTTTTTGGGGAGGGGGAGGTAGGGGTTGCTGATAGGGGTGGGGTGGAGGGAGAATTAAAATTTTATAATTTGAAATATTTTTCAAACATAAACATTTAGTTTTTTTGTGGGGTCGGGGTGGTAGCGGGGTCGGAGTAAGGGTGGGGTAAAAAAATGACAATTTTAAAATTTAATATATTTTTCAAAACCACTGTTTTTTTTTGTGAGGTGGGGGTGGGATGAGGGGTCAAAAAAATGAAATTTAGAATTTAAAATATTTTCAAAAAAAGTTTTTCTTTAAAAATAATTTTGGAGTGTTGGTTGGAGGGGTAGAGGTGAAGTAAAAAATGAAAATTTTAAAATTTGAAATATTTTTAGAAAACAAACTAAAATTTTAAAATTTAAAGTATTTTTCAAAAACACAATTTTAAAATTTTAATTTTTTGGTTTGGTTGGGGCGATGGAGTCTGAGGGGTGTTTTGGAAAATGTTTTCCTTAATTTTTTAAGGGAAGACATTTTTCTTAAATTTGAGGAAAATAAGTTGATTTGGAAAACATTTTCCAACATATTTAAGCCAATCAAACATGAGAAAATTGGAAAACATTTTCATACCAACACACCCTAAGGGTGAGCTTAGTGGCGTTTAGAGTTGACTCATCATATATTTTGACTAGTCTTTTATTTTCCGAGACATTTTGTATATATGTATATGTCTAGTCTTGTATTTGGTCTTTATATTAGTTTTGTTCCGACGCCCACCAGGTTTTGGGATTGATCTTTTGTGCTTGTTCATAGTGTGTGTGCATGTATGCATGTATATATGTATATATATATATATATATATATATATATATATATATATATATATTCACACTAGTTTATGTTATTCTTTGTAGTAATCTATTTTAATTACCTTGTATCTTATCCTTGTTGGTACTTCCGCTCCCTAGTCCCATTGCTTCTGTTTCAGGCTAAGAATTGACTTACCTACTGGTGGGATTTAGTAGGTTCCATCATTACCTGAGGTTTTTGGATTGTGATATGTATTCATTAATAATATTGGTGCTAAGAATAGTTTGTGATATACAATTGAACAATTGTTGATGTAAGTCATCCTTATGGTGGAATGGATGATGTACAACAACTATATACCACAATGTACATCAATTTCTATACATACAAATTGATAATTTCATAAAGATTGATATACAAAGTGATACTTTTTATATAAGATATTGGTATATTCATGAATAACATTGGTGCAAAGAATAGTTTGTGATGTACAATTGAACAATTATTGATGTAAGTCATCCTTATGGTAGAACAGATGATGAACACCAACTATATACTTGAATGTACACCATTTTCTATACATATTAAGTAAACTAATTTATCTACCATATTATATATCCATTTCATATAATACATAGTGAAAATAAATCAGCTTTCTTACACATTGAATATACATGTTAGTATTAAGTAAAGCTTTCATTGCTAACATATACAAAATTTATACGCAAATCATACAAACATCTCAATATTTTACATGCAACTTAGTGGAGAATGAAATGAAAAAATCACACTTCAATCAATCCATAATTTCCTAAAATCTATTTGATTGAAACTCTAAACTTTCAACTCGAGATTCAAATATGAAGTTAATAGTGTTTTCTCAATTAAAAAATTATTGCACATTATAATAGCGATATTGAATAGCTCTTTCAATCTTCTTCATCTTCGACGTTGGATTAACAATGATGAAAAGAATTGTGAAGAGAGATGCCAAATAAATGGTGAAAATAGTTCTAAAGAGAGGCCAAATAAAATATTTGAAAAAATTGAGAAGAGAGATGATCGAAGAGAGAGGAACAATAAGAGACAAAGATTCGATTTTTTTTTATCTTTGAAAAAATATATGACTGAATGAGTGGAACAAATACCAAAAATTAGTCCATTAATCACACTCCCTAAAAATCAGCCCAAATTTCTATATTTTAAAGACAAAATCGTGATAAACTAAAGAGAAAATGGCCAAATGAGCCCCCAACCTATTACCTAATTTCCAACTATACACTTATACTTTAAGGAGGGTCCTATTAACCCCTGAACTCTTTAAAATTGGAATTATTACCTCCCTAAATGCTTACGTGGCAAAGTGAGTGTATTTCACTCTCTTTGAGAGAGTCAAGACCAAAAATAAATATTTAAACTTTATTTTTAATATTCTTTTTGTTTTTATTTTTTCCTTTATTTGTTTTTTTTTTTTTTAAAAAAGGAAGTCAAATAAAAACACCCAAAGTAATTGAAAAATCAAAACAAACTAAATCAAAAGAAAAAAAAAAGAAAAAGCTACCGAGAAAAATTAAAAAACTAAGCTCCTTTCTTCCTCGGAGCTCCAAGCGACGGTCCAACGCTTGAGCAACGCCGCATTGATGTTGGAAAATTGAGGTACATAGTTTGAAGCCAACTTCAATCACGCCAAACTTGAAACTCCTATGAAATTGCCAGCTATATAACTCCCATCATCATAGATCTGCCATGAGAATAACATAAAAAGCTTGGATAGATTTCATCCAAGACAACTATCTCATCTATAATTTCTTTTCTTCTTCTTAGCAACTTAGTAGAGCATTCATGACAGCCATCAAATTTCACCATCACGATCTAAAAATCACCACCATTACAATATCTATCAACACCATGACAAATCACAGATAGGTTTCTCCTTCTCACTCTTCACACAATCAAAAACTATTACATAAATTATTTTACACCCATTTTCAAAATACTATTATCCATTAAAACACCATTGAAATACCATCTTGAAGCTATTGTAACAAGCTTTTTCAGTTAGCAAAATCCATTCAAATAACTTAATAATGATGGAAATCTCTAAAAAAAAAAAAGTTCTCAAAATATCCTCATCGGAAAAGATTTTAACGGACAATTTTTTTTAGGTCAATTAAATTGACAATAAATCTTATCATTTATGCACCTATTTCATAACCATAAATTTAGTAATAATTTTAGATATGACAAAAAAGAATTTAAAAAGGGAAGAAAAAATGGCATTGATGTGTTAGGGATTTAAAGGAAAAGAAGGAAGAGAACGGAAAGAGAAAAAGGAAAGGATTATCAGTCAAAAAGGTAAGAAAAAAATAAATGAAAAATTACACGTGTCAAACGCGTGGATTTCATTGATCCACATAAATGTGGTTGTGACTTTTTAAGGAGATAATAATTTTAATTTTAAATAGTTTAGGGGGGTAAGAGAACCCCCGTGAAGTATAAGTGTGTAGTTGAAAATCTGGTAATAGGTTAGGGCTCAGTTGACCATTTTCTCTTACCTAAATTGTTATGTTTGGTAACTTAAAACTATGTTTTGTAAATAAAAGAAGTATATTTATGTATTGTATTGTAATGTCTTAAATACATTAAGTATGTGATTTTTCCTTTTTAGTATTTGAGAATTTGGATTGCTTGTCAAAAATATTTGTCAAATAATGACAAAGTATACGGCCAAACAATATTTGTCAAGTTTTTTCTCAAATATTTTTTATAATATCTATGGCCAAACAGGTCCATAAATTATACTACAGTTTCTCCAAAAATAACTTGTTACTCTATATATTCCCTGTGTCCTAATTTCTTTGGTGTGATTTTCTCCATAGTTCGTTCAAAAAAAGAAGAAGAATGGATTTTAAAATTAACTTTTTAATTACAAACTTTTACAGTCATATAAATAATAGGTTTTGAAAGTAATTTTTCAATAACAAACTTTTACAGTCATATAAATACTACTGTATTTTTAGGATAATAAATTTTAGAAGTATTAATACCATAAAAATATTACTGGCTAGGCGACTCCATAATTGGGTACTTGTGGTAAGAGGTTTCATATAATCAATGATGGTCATGCTGCTCACCCTGAATTCATATGCATTGCTTATCACCAATATACTTTTTTGTTGATTCCACCCTCCAATTTATGGGGGCCGGTTGAGCTATGTTTGTTGTTTGTACCTTTCAAGATTATGGGGGTCCAGATAGGATATTGTTTGACTATATTTTGTTCTCTCTTATTGTTTTCTTGTTAGCTGATCTACTTTTACCTTAGAACTGGTCGCGGGTCCTCCTTACCCTGGGTAGTTGACTTGGTATCTTAGTTGCTTGTGAATAAGTTATTGGCTTGCGTTCCAGGTACGTTCTTGACTCGACTTCTTTTCCCTTTATCATGTTTTTGTTACTTATTGTTTTCTACCTTATTAACTCATGTTTAGTTACATGTGCTATGCATTCCTTATTACTTGTTGATTATGCTTGTGCTATCTTTTGAACATAGTCGATTGGTTGCCTACTGACAATCATTTTTGGTACTTATACTACACTTCTCTCCCTACAATCATAGTTTAAGTTATCGTCATTAATTTGGATTCGTGCCAAGCAGCTTGGAGTCTGGAGATTAGGGTGAGCTCTTGCCATATTCAGAGTTACCGGTTTCTGTTTATTTTTTGCTAGGCTTAGTGTTTATCTTGTATTCAGAGATAGTTTGTACTTACTTTGTATTTATAAAAGTCTTGTACTCTTATTTTTATTAGATGCCCGATTACTTACTGATGCTAGGTCTTGGGATGGTTCTTTGTGTTGCATTTCTATTGACTACCTTTTCTTTGCTTTGTTATAAACTTTATGCTTCTTGTTGTTGACTTCCACTTGATAGTTTGTTGCTTATGTATCCGGGCTAAGGGTTAGAGTTACCTACTGGTAGGGTGTAGTAGGTGTCATTATGACCTGAGTAATCGGATTGTGACATATAATAACTTCCAACTTCCAACATACTTTAAGTTCTCCAGCCGGCCAACTAGTCAAAAGTTTATTCTGTATCCTCTTCCTTAACAATATATTTCTCTTCCTTTCTCAAATTTATACAATTTTTTTAGTTGATGATTTGAAATTTTCATATATATCATTTGTCATATGAAATGATATATTAAGTTTAGAATATAGTTATTCAATTATAAGTAAATAATAAAAGAACACATCAAAGTAAATATCTTCTATTCATTAGTTTGATGTGAATACACTTAAAATATTTTCAATGGTTAGTTTGAATGTTATTATGTATTTTTCCTAAAATAATTGCTAGTCAAACTTCAATATTACTATGATCCTATCCCCTCTAAGCCAAACCACCAAACACTGCTTAAAGAAAAACACTAATTAATTCGTGAGATTTAGCAATATGATACACTATAATTAATAACTGCCTATTAACTTGATCACTCTTATCCCTTCTATCCCCACCCCCACTATATACATCTCTCTCTCCCTACAAGTCTTTATCATGTAAACGCAAGACCCCATTCTCCCATTTCTAATATCTCATATACTCAATTGATTTTATTCAATGGAAACAATGAAGAAAACGAGTTTGATCAAGTGCCGATGAAATCATGAAAAGGACGAGCTATTCTAGAAGTTAATAGAAGAGGAACATTGAGCAGATAATTGGTCTCTTATTGGCAAATTAATTTTTAGCTGATCTGGAAAATCGTGTAGGTTTCAGTGGTGTAATCAGCTTAATCCTTAAGTGGATCATCGACCTTTCCTCTTGAAGAAGATGATAATATTATCAAAGGTCATACCTAATTTGGTAACTGATAGGCTATTATAGCCCATTTGTTACCAGGTTGAACCGATAATGCGATAAAAATCATTAGACTTCAATCCTTAAACGGAAGTGCCATTCAATGTCTGAAAATTTGACATTCAAAAATCCTCAACCGCCTTTGAAGAAATTGTTCAGTAACCCGGGGGTTGAAAATTCAGGTTGTCCATATAGATCCGATCTAATCAATTTGGGTTTTTCTAGGTGTCACACCCCAAACTCGAAAGGTACAACTGGCTTCTAATGCCAGAAAATAGACTCGAGCCGATCCTGCCTAACCATTTGCTACTAGCGCATGGCAGCCACACGTAACCAAGAAAACAACCAAGTATATCTCGGCTTAAAATTAAGCCCTCGGTCGGCAAGATCCCTGTCAACAAACCCATAAAGGAAACAACTACTCCCAATAGTTCATATAAAGAAATAACCAACTAGCACAAAAGTCCTGATTGGGCCATCGAGGCCACCATGATATCTAAAGTGAAATTGAAAGAAGGTATATATCAATACAATACCTCAAACAACTAACAAGCAGTAGCAAACCAACAAACTAGACCAGCATGGCCATAACGTAGCTGTATACCCCACACACTAGTCTGCAAGCCCCTAAGAGTAGTAAAGATTGGTGGGACAGGGCCCCAGACTACCCATAAAAATATATACAACAAAAGCTAACAAACCTCCACATTCTGGCAGCTCCGAAAGAAAGGGCTGGCCAACCGTATAGAATTCAATCCTGCTGCTGAGGAGGTCTACTTGGATGTTGTCGGGACCTGCATGCATGAATGCAGCGCCCCCAGGTAATGGGGAGTTAGTACAAAATAGTGTACAGAGTATGAAAGGTTGTAGACTAAATGAGCACGCATCATAATTTACCGAAAACAATCAGGTGAGGAAATCAAATTTAGATAAGCGTGCCAACCCACTACTGAATCTAATAAAATACAATAATGATCAAACATCAACCTAACCAAGCCCCTATAAGCCCGTAGGAACAAACAACATACCACCTACTTAGGCCCCCATAAGCCCAGAAGGGCCAAATCAATCTACATAACCTTATCGGTATCCCCTTGTCTTTGTAAGAAGTCATATAGCCCTTTTTGGCAACGATATAGCCCCGTAGGCAGCACATGGCCGTAGGCAGCACATAGCCCTCTTAGGCAACATCATAGCTCTGTGGGATGCACATAGCCCTCTTTTGCATCACATAGCCCTGTAGGCAATACATAGCCCTCTTTGGCGTCAAAATAGCCCCGTAGGCAACACATAGCCCTTTTTGGCAATAACATAGTCCTATTAGAAACATCATAGCCCCCATAGGCAGATCATAGCTCAACAACTAACCACAATAGCCCCAAGGGCGACAACGAACAATTAAATAGGCTGAAGGCGAGCAATTTAGCTATAAACAATATATATATGAATAATCTCCAAGTTGTTCTTCACTTAGGGTCTTTCTTAACATATCTGAGTCCTTAAAATGAGGGGTTATAACCACCCAATCAGCCTACCACTCACAATTACATCTACAGTTTCACCAACGTTAACTACATCTAAGGAAACATGTCGAACGAAGGGAATAACCTTAAATACCTTTCCAATGAACACTCGAAAGACCGTAGTTCCTTCACGAAAGTTTTCCTTATGTCCTAAGCTTCGCAAACACTATATATACACACTGGTACGCACCTATAAACAGTTTATAATTAATCTTATATCGGCAGATTTGCCATATTGTCCCAACTTGTCGAAACGTCCGTAGAAATTCATAAAAACAATCATAAAAGAGTCCCGAGATGATTACCTTAGTTAACCAAGTTAAAACCTTGAAGAAACACCAATAGTTACAAATTTATATCTTCAAAAACCAGCTCCAAATGCAGCAAATAGAAGGGAAAAACGATTGCCACGTGTGGGGATTACGTTTCTAGGCACGGGGGCAATGTTTAATGGTAGAAATCGTCAAAACTAACCTTCATCATGATAGGACTCCATAGGAACCCTGTCCTAAGCATTTTTTTTTGGTTTTGGAACTGAAATGAACTGTTTCCATGGCTATAAACGTTAAATAGCCGACATTCCATAGTTTTTTACCCGACCCGGATCCGACCCGGATTCTGCCCTGGCAGTCCCTAGTAAAACCCTCATAACTTTTTACTGGATGTCCGTTTGATACGGGGTTTTGTGCGTTGCAAACTAGACTCGTAGGCCTTCGATTTAATGGGTAATAGGCCTTCTAACTCTTTATATATTGGGAGAAAACATCCAATATATTTGACCCAAATTTGAAAGAAATCTTTAAAAAGGAACTTACGATAACTTTCGCCAACTTTTATTTTGCCACTTACTTAACTTCAAAACTTGAGATAAAACCCTTGAACACTTAAAATATGACATACCACATCCTTTTTAATTTATTACTCACCCTCTTTGTCTTTCCATGAAGGTATGAGTTAATTTAGACCTTTTGGAAAAGTCGGGGTGTTACATTAGGTTCCCTCAGTTGGGTCTGTATGCTCACATAGCCCCATCGGGTCGAATTTTGCCTCTGTCAGTATTTTCACCGCTAAAGCTCAATCTATTAATATCTCTGAGTCCACACGGATCCGATTTAAGCAATTTGGGTTTATCTAGGTGCTCTCAGTTGAGTCTTTATCCGCCTATTACCCCAATAGAAATTTTGCCTTTTTGCATTAGTTTTAGCAGTAATGCATGAACCATCAATATGTCTGAGTCCATGTAGATCTAATATGAGCAATTCGTGTTTATCTAGGTTACCTCAATTGAGTCTTTATCTGCCTAGTGCCTCATTAGGTGAAATTTTGACTCTTTCATTAGTTTCACCAGTATTCCTTGATCCATTAACATAGTTGAGTCTCTCTTTATCCGGACTCAGATCTACAAAGAATTTGAATCTGGTGACTCGAATCGAGGAAATAGGTCAACTGGCACTGTATCAGCATTTGAATCCACTCTATCAAATTTTATGCCCTAAATTTCAATAACTCAGAGTGGCACTTTGGGTCTTAAAAGTATAGTGAAACAGGTGTTGATCCCAGAATTTTTGATAGTTGTGCAAGATATGAAACGGAAAGAAGTTAAAAATTATATGTCAGAGTTTGAGAATGAAAGGGCTTCAATGAACACATAAGCAATTAGGGATTTTGTTATCAAAGATTGAGTAAATGTTGAAAAAGGAGAAGGAAAAATGGAGATATCGTAGTTATTATTTTCTTTAAAATTTAGTTGATGTTTTTACAGTATCTCATTGGACTTTTTTAAGAATGTAGGAGAAAAAGAAAGAGAAAAAACATTGGAAGCCCCAATCACCCTTACCCCTTCCCATCCCACCCCACCGAAAAAAATGGAATTAAATATGAATTTCTAATTATTATATTTGACGAAATCGATCATTTTTATACTATTGGAGGTGTTGTTATTAATATAGTTTTTTTGTGGTCCTTTTTTTATATTTAAATTTAACCATTAAAATAATCATTTAAGGTTTTTGAATAACTAATTGTTATTTGAGGTGATATCAAAAAGAAAATTAATAGGTGGTTTGTTTTTTGATTTTTTCAAGTGATAGCCATTTTTAAAATGATGATGCTTTTTTATTGAGATATAATTTAATTTTAAAATTTTTATCTTTATTTTACCATTAAAATGATCTACAGTCACACACTAGTGTTAATACCTAATTAATTTTTATTAACTATATAAGAGAAATAAAAATATATTTGATGACTTATTTTAATAAATAATAAAAATACAATAAATATTAATTATAACCTAAAAACAAGTGAAGTTAGTAGCTAACAAAAACTAACGATGAAAAGGCTTATCCTTCAAGGTGAAAAGGTCTCTTCTTTTAATATATTATATAATATAAATAAATATAGTATTGATTATTTTGTATGATTTGGGCTAAGACTTTTGATATTATTACTTATCCAGCATCTTTGAGATAATCAATGAATAGAAGGAATAGTTCATAAAGTTGCTTAAAAATATAGTATGAAAATACAGAATATGTACTAAATTGGATGCTAAGAAAAAGAATAATAGATAACTTGAAAATGTGAGAGAACCTCTCTACTTATAGACAACAAAGGGTAGTATGAACAATTACTTATTATGCCTTATCAGAAAAGCCACAACCCTTCAAAAAAGTTACAACTTTTTGAAAAGTCACAATCCTTCAGTAAAGTCAGAACTCTTTGTAAAACTAACAATCCTTTGGAAAAGTAACAACTCTTTAGAAAAGTCACAACCCTTTGGAAAAGTCACAAACATTCAATGTGAAAAGTTGTCTTCTTTTACTATATTTTATCTTATTACAATATAAATAAATATAGAATATGTTCTAAATTGAGTGTTTTAAAAAGAAGAAGAATTAAACACTTATAAAATTCATAGTTTAAAATGTAGGGAATTCATCTTTTTATAGCCATCAAAGGTAGTAAGAACATGCTCTTATTATGCCTTATTAGAAAAGATTGATTATTGTGGTATGTGAAACTTTCTTGGCATTCATCTAATAATATTCTATTCGGTAAGATTTTTAAAACTTCAAGATATCATATGTATTAAAAATTGTGCTTTTTATAACTTATTTGATTACTCTATCGATTTTAAGTGCAAAAAATTGATTCGAATATGCTATATTGTCGTAACATTTAATATCATATAAATTATTAAATTTAGGGTATGTAGTAATGTACTGATATGAGTGTGTATTACTTTTATCTTCCTCAAGTAATAAGCTTTTGTTAAATAGATAGTTGTCAACTCGTCATTCATGGAGATAGTCTATGACATAAAATATGTTTACTTTAATTTATCTACCTTTATGATTTCAACTAGCTTGATATAATAAAATTAAAAGGTCTAATTTTAAGCAGGTTAGTAACTAATATACCATGATTTATGTTTCACACTAAAATTGATTGATGTTCATTTATCTTTGTATTCTGAATTGTTGATTGTACAGTCAAGAGTTTATTAGTGGCGTCACAACTAGGTTTAACAGGAATAACTTAAAATTTCATGTAGGCTTTGAAGAAATTGAAGAAATAGGGCGTATAAATGGAAAAATGATCTTATGATGTTAGTCTGATTTTGTTGAAAAATCACGAGACAATGAAATTGTTGATGGTGAGAAGATGAATGAATTTATTTAAGATAAAAAAAGAAAAGCAGGAAAGAAAAAGAAGGGAATTGTATGGTCTAAACTCAAAAGTTCTTTAAAGTATGATACTATTGTAGTATAAAAGATTAAACTTCAACAAACTCGGACGAAGAAGGGTTAGTTTGCTCTAGAGCTTTTTTAGTTGATGTTATTTTGGTTAGAAGAGTGTGTATTATAAAGGAAAAACAAAATTTATTGTTGAAAGTTACCACTATGGATTACAAGGTTGGTAATTTCTCCGTTTCTTGAAGTTATATTGTGTCATTTCAAGATTATTATACATCAACTTCAGCCCAAATGTCGTCCTAGATCAGAGTCCAAAATAAATTTTTTGCCCCTTCCTAGGATATATCATTTCTTCATCGACAACGTCATTGCTAAGGATGGATTTTTCTATTCTTGAGAAAATTCTCTGAGATTAATTGACTTTGCATTCCCATATTTTTTTATTTTTAAATTATCTTCATCGAAGTGTTATTCCAAAACATAGGTCCTTTTCTAGTTAGAATGATTTGTTATCATCAGTGGATGTCTCATACTTTACTCCCTTTAATGTATTTTTTTTTGCTATTTTTTTTGTCTCCTTAATATTGTATTGATTATTTTTTGTTTAACATATATATGATCTCACTTGGACAAGACTATTGTCCTTTTAATATTTTTTCCTTTTTTCCTTCTCATTCGGACCCGAACCTTATAAATATTTTTGGGGTGAGTTGTGACTATTTTTGGCAAGCTTAATTTGAAGAATATGAAATAAAACCTTCTCTAAATAATATTAATAAGTTAAGATACAAAAGTCCTGTCTATTAACATAGATTTGTTGCCTGTCCTGTACCACGTCATTGTTGAGCGTTTGAGTTATCTAGCAATCAAACATTTTGATCTACTTGTACTTTTCTAATGCAACAAGTGTACATACATATTTCTGAAGAAGTTGTAAAGTTGTACTGAAGAAGTATCTAGAAGGGCCTTGAGTGCAACATTATAATGAAGAATGAATTTCTAAAAATGTTCAAAAATATTATTTTGTTGTTGTTTCAAAATTATTTTTCTCCTTCTGTAAATTCTGTTTCAGTAACAAAGTATCAATAATGAAAATTGTCGAACATTTGGCCCTGGACAAGTAGATTATGTCTTTAATTTTTTAATTTATGTTGTTATGGTGTAATTTTTTAACTGTTTTAACTTGTTTTTAAGTTGAATTGATTTTTGAAACATTTTACATAATATTTTTTTCCAAAAGGAATATATTTTTCTTCTTCTATAATTTTGTTTGAGTAGCAAAGTAACAATAACGAAAAGTGATGAACGGTTGGCCTTAGACAAGTAGATTGTTTCTAAATTTTTATTTATGTTGTTGTGGTGTAAATTTCTACGGTCTTAACTTATTTTAACTTATATTGATTTTCAAAAACTTTCACATAATATTTTTTCCAAAAGAAGTATATTCTAACCATAAAATTATCAGATTCTATATTTTTCATGTACAAAAAAATAGAAAAAGTGATGCTTCATCGTTTCAGAAAACACCACTCAATATTAACAAGAAAATTATATCACCAAATAGATATTGCGATAAATTATGTAAAAGATAAAGATGATTAGATATCAATATATTTTTAATCATTCATTTGTATCTACAATTCTTGAGATATGTGATAATGTCAAATCATTTAATTTCTGTTAAAATGTTCTTAAAATATATTAAATTTACTCTCTCTCTCTCTTTCCCCCTTATAATAGTCGAATATTGAAAAGGATTTTCAAAAGCTTGATAAGATTATTTATGCACGCGCGAAGCACGAGTAAATTACGTAGTTTTAATAAATAGAGACTATAAATATTAATTCTTCTTCTTTCCTGTTACTTAATTAAGTTATATCTAATTTATAGATCATCTGATGAACTACAAGGTACAAGCAGGACATTCTCAAAGTGTTGTGAACGAATTCAATAATAGACAAATGAGTGAGACTTATTTTATTGGGATGTTCAACTGGATTCTGAAGGGCATATAACTAATTTTTTATGGATATATGGTCGATCCATAATTAACTACACTTTTTGGGTGATGTGTGTATTTTGATACCATATATCAAACATATAAGTATTGTATAATTTATGCATTATTTTTTGGAATAAATCATCATTGACAAAATATAATTTTTATTGTGATTTTTTATTCGAATCTTCATATGGTTATTCTTGACATTTTCAAAGTCAATGGAAAGTATTACCCCACATATTATGACTAAAGAAACTCAAGCAATGGCAATTGCCATTAGAGAAATGATGTCGAGTATCAGACATAAATTGTGTTAGTGACACATACCTCATAATGCCCCATCTCATTTGAGTTCACTCGAAAATGAGTAAGGTTCTTTAATCCTTTTAACTGATGCATGTCTGAATATAATTTTATATGAAGAAACATGAAAGATGATGCTTACAACATACAATATCGAAGAACACGGTTGTTGATTGAATAAATTTTATAATATTCAAGACATGTGGTCAACATCACTACAAAAAAACTGGTAAATTGTGGCAGATTTTTTGACAATTTGTGACGGTTTCTGACCGCGACAAAAAAAATTGCGGCGATTTTTGAAAATGCCACAATTATTGTTGCCACGAGCATAATTGTGGCGTTTTTATGAAACCTCCACAACGATCGCCACAAAATGAATTGTGAATTTGTGGGAGGTTTTATGGATAATGAGTGGCAGTTTATAACCTCTACAAAATGATATCAATATTTCAAAAAATACATCCGTGGGAGTTTATAAACCTCCACAATATGATATCAATGTTTCAAAAAAAATATTGTGGGAGTTTATAAACCCCCGCAATATAATCACAATGCTCCAAAATAATATATTGCTGGGGTCTATAGTACCCCCACAATATAATTTCAATTCTTGAATGTGGGGATTTACAACCGCTACAATATGATATGAATGTTTTTTTAAAAAATAAATAATAGTGGCAGTTTAATTCCGCCACTATTTTTGTTGCTGAATTTTTTTATTAGCAATTTAATCATAGAAATAAATAAATTTAAAAAGTAATTAGTGGCAGTTTATATCCACCAAATATCGGAATGTTATTGCTGGAAAAAGAAATTCTATTTAAAATCAAATTACAGGATTAATAAAATAATAACATGAATCAAATTTCATAAAAAATAACTAGAGTGACAATCATTACAAATGAAGTGTTGCATCATGTCAGCAGCCTCCCAAACATCACCTCTTCGAGTCTAACTACATCAACAATAAAGACATAAGAAAGGAGGAGAATCATAGTCTAGATACTCTAAAAATAAGATAAACAAACATAAGCAAAAGAACCTCCAAAGAGTAGGGGAAATGGAGATTTAAATCAATATACTAATCGACATTCCTTCCTTTTATTTTTACGCCATTGAGTTTTGGTCCAAGGTTTATCAGAATAGATATTGTAAGTTACGTTGATAAAAAAATAGTATGATAAGCAAGCACAAATCAATTGTAACAACAACCATACTTGTCAATTTATGTTATAAGCTCAAATTGCTTAGCAAAAATCTTAGTACTTGGTCTAGAGAAGTTGTTGGAAATGCGTTTGATCTGGCTAAGATCTGGGAAGAGAAGCTTCACTACTTAGAAGAACAAGACCTCTTACATAATAGCTCAGGCTAAGATTTGGGAAGAGAAGCTTCACTACTTAGAAGAACAGGACCTCTTACATAATAGCAAGGTCTGTTGGGAAGAGCTTCACAAAGGAAAAGCCGAGTACATTAGATGGATCACTACTAAAAATACAGTGAATACCGACCTACAAATACCGACTTCTGGAGGTCACTTTTATAACTAATTTTGATCAGTCTAACTAATTTTGAATAAATTTCAACAACTAAATCCACCAACTAAACCACATTATTTATTTGAACTTATTTAAATAACTAACAACTTTTTAACTCAACTAAATCCACCAACTAAACCACATTATTAATTTTAACTTATTTAAATAACTTAACAACTTTTTAACTTTAACTAATTTAATTTTGACTTAATTCCAACAACTAAATCAACCAACTAAACCACATTATTTATTTGAATTTATTTAAACAACTTACCAACTTTTTAAGTCTAACTATTTTGACTTAATTCCACCAACTAAATCCACCAACTAAACCACATTATTTATTTGAACTTATTTAAACAACTTAAAAACTTTTTAAATCTAACAAGTTTTGACTTAATTCCAATAACTAAATCCACCAACTAAACCACATTATTTATTTTTACTAATTTAAACAACTTACAACTTTTTAACTTTAACTAGTTTAATTTTGACTTAATCAATTTTGTCATCAATAGGATCAGCTAGTGTTGGTACTTATGCTTAACAAATATATTATTTCTAAATTTAAAGCTAAGTGTCAACACTAGATGGACACAAATCGATCTTACAAGAAAATCAGTTTTGTCATCAATAGGATCAACTAGTGTTGGTACTTATGCTTAAGAAACACATTATTCCTAAATTAAAGTTTAATATCAACACTAGATGGACACAAATCGATCTTGCAAGAAAATCAATTTTGTCATCAATAGGATCAACTAGTGTTGGTACTTATGCTTAAGAAACACATTATTCCTAAATTAAAGCTTAGTATCAACACTAGATGAACACAAATCGATCTTGCAAGAAAATCAATTTTGTCATCAATAGGATCAACTAGTGTTGGTACTTATGCTTAACAAACATATTATTTCTAAATTAAAGCCAAGTGTCAACACTAGATGGACACAAATTGATCTTGCAAGAAAATCAATTTTGTCATCAATAGGATCAACTAGTGTTGGTACTTATGCTAAACAAACACTCAATGGACACAAACAAATTATCATAAAATTAAAGCTAAGTATCAATACTAGATGGACACAAACACATTATAGAAAACAATTGTACTTGAACTTTAGAAATTTAGAAGCACCAAACCTTATCTCCTACTTTGATGAAAGAAGCAGTATAGTCTTGTATCAACTTTTTTAGATGTTGAGCTTCCTCAGTTGCCTAGCACAAAAAGAAACAATTTAAAATTTCTTTAGTGCTCATTATAGAGAGATTTCAGTCATTATTAACAGTTGACAATTGGTAAACACCTAATTCCTTCATCTATTCAAGATTTCCGACTTTTGAAAGCATCACTTGGAAATTACAATGCAACTCATTTGTGTTTGAGGATCTCTTGTTAGAGAAGTAATTGATTTTACCAGATCTTCTTGTTTATGAGCTACATAATGTGTATTTTATCTTCTCAAATAGGTTTCATACATAGCACTTGCATCTTTTTCTCTTTGGTGGACTCTTATGGTTTCTCCCTTTCCACTATTGTTTGTATATCTTTTATTAGAATCTTTGTCCATTTTGTACTTTTTTCTTATAATGAAGTTGTCTTAACCCCACACCCACTCCACAAAATTATTAGTAACTTGGTCTTGTAAAAGCTTAATCTTTACATGTTGGATATAACACTAAAAAGCAAAAACTACCTCCTCTATCAAAACATCTAGTGTTGGCCTCAATATTTTAGTGCTGGCCTCAATATTTGTTAGTCTTAAGACTATATTCAAAGGTAGTTTCTAAGTATAAGCACCCCAATACTTACACTAACAATAATTTCCAAACATCTGTTCTTGCTAGTGAGCTATCTCTGCTGGCCAACTGGTTAAAAGTCACATGAAATATAATAGATCTATCAAAGATATTTCCCAAGTAATCTCTTCCTCTTAGTGACTGTGAGGATTAATTAGACCCCACTTGATCCTGTACATCACCACCCCTGCTATTTCTATATTCCAATAATAAATAAAAAAATAGGAATAAAATTTTCACAATTAGGAGGAATTTGAACCAAAATATAATATAAAGTAATAATCCTAAACCATCCCCTTTTATTTTATCCTCATTTTCTCCTAAATGATCCTCTCTCCCTTTCACAAAATTACAACGAAAAAAGATGAAGAAAAAAAGAGACAATTACAGTAGTGTTTAAAGAAGTATTATCAGATCTAGAACCATATCATTTTAAGTTGTTTCTAAAAAGAAATCAAAGCTTTATTTTTACATGGGCAAGGATTTTTCAGTAAATGAATAAAAACACCATGAAAAAAATAAACTTACCTTATATCGACTTCTGCGCTGAGAGCTGTGCGACGGCCAGCTTGTGCGACTGAGAGCTGCGACGCCCTTTGGTCTCTGCTGCTGCTGCAACCTGCTGCTGAGGCTGCACCGGTAGTGGATGATCATGCAAGAGAACTTATTGAAACATAAAGCTCAAATAGATCGGTTTAAAGATGGGGATAAAAACTCTAAATATTTTCACAGTGTTGTAAGGGAAAGAAGGAGGAAGCTTCATATTCACAATATTATAGATCATCGAGACATGTGGATCCAAGGTGATAAAGGTATATCTCATGCTGCCACATACCATTTTGAACATCTTTTTAATCTTCCCCACAGTTTTACAGATACCAAAATCACTGATTGCATTCCTAGTATCATCACTGAGGAGGATAATGCCTATCTTATTACTATGCCTAATATGGAGGAGATTAAGAATGTTGTTTTTAGCATGAGTTCTACTAATTATGCAGGACCTAACGGCTATAATGGTACCTTTTATCACAAAAGTTGGAACAAAATTTCCAATTATGTTGTCAAAGTTTTTTCAATGGCAAAAAACTTGACAATTTTTTCACTCACACCCGCTTGGTCCTTAATCCTAAAATATATCCTCCAGTCGGCTTCTCTGATCTTAGACCGATTATTTCAACTATCTTCTCCTGCAAGGTTATTTCTAAAATCCTTTCTATTAGATTGAATCCTCTACTTGAGAAACTAATCTCTAAGAATCAAAGTGACTTGGTCAAAGGTAGGCTCATCACAGAGAATGTTATGTTGGCCCAATAACACATATATTAACACCAGAAAGTGAGACATCATTTTTTTCACTATTTATACACTTAAAAAGGCATCAGGATATGAGAGGGATGAACACAATAGATGGAGGGATAACAAGAAAAAGTTAAGAAAGCAAAGTAACTTTCCTGTTACCTGTCAAGAGTAGCTGCATATACTATGTGGTGCTCTGAAGTGATCGCTTGAAAGGCAGATTTCCCATTAACTGAATAGCCTACAGGTATGAAAAATGAAGGATCTTTACTCAAGAAACATGGGGTCTCAAGGTGCACATGTAGATTTCAACTTTTTACAAAAATTCCATTTCAAAGAGATGCACATGAAGGATCTAGTTGTGGATATCTTGACTGTACAAATATATGACGCAGAATCACAAAAAGTAGAATTTTCATATTTTATTTGTTGTTTCTACAAAGTCCCTCTACAACAATGAATATATATGGTCTTAGACTTGATGCAACAGAAGCTAGGAAAATTATTAATGCAAGACGAACAGCAAAAAATGTTATTGATTTGAATGAGAAATCGGATGCTTTAAGTACTAGAACAAATAACATTCAACACAATTGAAAGGTTCAAGGGAATGAGTTAACTATTCAAAATGGGGTTGTTTCAGTTGTTAATGGCAAGGGCGGGAACTCTGGTAAAGTATTTGATGCTACAGATATTTTAAAAAAAATCAAGATGAGGACTTAGATGGAGCAGCTGCCGTGAGTGATCAATAAGCTTTGTATTTTAGTTAATCAAGTTGAAAAACTAAACAAGCTCTTGATAAACAAGGACATGAAACAGTTTTGAAATCAGTACCAACTACAAGCTGTTGATCGAGATTTGCCTGTGCCATCGGAACTCAAAAGTTCTGGCCAGAAAAATAGTGGAACTGAAGTTGTAAAGGCTATTAATATTGCTGCTAAACTGAAAATCTGGGCAGCAATTAATCAGCAGCATAAAGGGGATGGTGTTACACCTCTGGCTAAGTGAATTCGCACAACCAGTCCAACTTTTCCTACGCATACAGGGCTGCAACATTTCAAAACACCCTATCAATTTTCATCTCTATGACAAAACAAGGAAAGATTATGAGGTTTCACAAACTGAATTTCCTTTTACTCTTCCTAAGATGAAATACAATCGTGCTTATAAACCTGAAAGCAATTTTACAAACACATATCCTTTAAAATGACATTCAAAAAGGAAAGGATTCCAGTATATACGTTTTTGATAAAGGAATTCGAGGAACATTCTAAGAGAATATAGGAAAAATATATGAACCTCATAGCCAACACTGCAAGGCGTCAACTGAATTTGTCAAATCTATCTGCTCGGCACAGAGTCGACATTCCCTTTCTCCCTGGACGTTCAGGGTTGCTTTGAGAAGATAGTTTAACACCGCAACTAACTCGGCTCGACTTAACTTACAATTATCTGTATAAAGAACTACACACAATCTGTTCAAAATTAAGTCCTAAGAAATTCAAAGTTAAATCTCTATGAGGAAGTCTTTATCCAATCAAAGTTCAACCTTTTTCTAGTTAAGCAAGCATATCCATCCAATGACAGAAAATATATCAACATAGAAAAGTCAAATCAAAAAATGAATTAACTAAAATCTCCGTAGAAAAAAACAAAGATAATTTCAACTTCGATTGAATTAGTCTAATCAAAGCCTCATTGAATGATAAATGATGACAAAATTCATTCCAAATCAGATTAAAGAAAATCACACATAAGCACCAAACATACTTCAAAAAGAACTGGTAGTATTAATGGTAATCATAAAACTCATTCAGACATTGCATTTGTTGCTAGGTCAGTAGCAACATTTGGATCTACTATATCATCAATTATATGATCTGTAGCTAGTTGTACATAGTCATCACCATCAGCATAAAACTGTTCAAGTTCTTGCTCTTGGTATGGTTCATTCTCATATACTTCTTCTTCTATTACTTCTCCCATATCGTACATATCTCTTGGCTTTAGATGCACAGCAACACTCCAACCTTTATTGACAATATCATCCACATAGAACACCAAATGTGCTTGAGATGCTTCGATGTAAGGCTCATGTTCTTCACGTTCACCCGTGTGAATCAGTTTATCAAAATTAACACAATTAAAATTCCAACGATCCTTTTGATACCCTCTATCTCGAGTAGTATCAGCCCATTTACATTTGAAAAGAACAACCTTGAATCGTCCATTATAATTGATCTCAATAATATCTTCTAACTTCCCATAATATGGTATCTCCGCTTGCCTTAAATTTCCATCAGAGCTACTTGCAACACATGATGTTTTAGAGGTTAAGAAAACTCCACTATTCTGTGTTTTCAGACCTTCTTCTCGAGCCAAAGTTCGAAATTTAGACCCATTGATATTATATGCAGTATATCTTCTTGCATTTACAGATGGACCTCGTGCTAAAAACTTTAGATCAGTAGACATAGTGTCTATTGAGTCTGGATTCATAATCTAAATTTTAAAAACCGACTTCGTCAAATTTTCTCATTCAGACCAAATATAAATAGTAGCAATGATTGTTTACTCACCCGTTTTTGGAACCAATCTACAAATTCTTTATTAACTTTCCTCTCTATCTCTGTAGGTGAAGGTCTTCTTCCTCGTGAACTCCTCCTTATGTGTTGTCTAAATTCTCTATATGAAATAAGAAAATTAATGTTAAATAGAATGACTATCCTACTGCAAACATTACAACAACAAAAAAACATAAAGTTTGTAAAAGTTACTCACTCCACAAATGGTGTGACTATTGAACAATTCAAAAGCACATATCGATGAGCTTGTAGTTTCTGCATAGGAGCTAAATGGTAATTTTCTGGAGCTGATGCAGGTTTACCTAGCTGAGGGAAGATAGTCAACATTCCAGAAGGCTGAATGTAGTTTGGATCATCACGGACACGCCTAGGTCTATTGAACCTTGTTTCAATATCCTCCATATAGTAAGAACAAAAGGTAAGAGTGTCTTCAGCTATGTGACCCTTAGCTATACAACCTTCTGATTGTGATTTATTCCGTACAAAGGGCTTAAAATGACCTAATTCCCTACAAAAAGAAGAGACAGTAAGAGTACAAACTATATATTTCAAGTGATCATAACATAAATATCTTTAATTTAGAAATGTTAATGTTTCCAGAAAACAAACATATTTATATTAGAAGGTTAATATTTTACCTCTCCACAGGATACATGTTTCGGTAATGCACTGGACCTCCGAGTTTTGCTTCCTCTACTAAATGAACAGATAAATGAACCATTACTGTAAAAAATGATGGAGGAAATAGTATCTCTAAGTGACAAAGTGTGATTATAATGCGCTCTTGAAGAATATCTAGCTCTGAAATATTCAAGGTTTTGCTAGAGATGGCTCTGAAAAATGAGCAGAATTCCACCAGAACGGTAACTACATGGTCAGGCAATACATTACGAATTGCCAGTGGTAGAAATTGCTCTAAAATAATATGACTATCATGACTTTTCAACCCAAAAATCTTTTTTTGTACCAAATCTACACATCTGGAGATGTTACTTGAGTAGCCATCTGGTACTTTAATATTCTTTAAAGTTGTAAGAAACAACTTTTTGGTGTCCACCTTCTTTTTGCTATCAGTCATTAGTGAAAACACAGCAAGGTTATATGATCCATTATCCTTCAGCCAAAGATCACGCCTTATGCCCATTTCTCTTAGATCCTTTCGGGCATTTTCATTATCTTTTGATTTTGATTTATCATGGAGCAACGTATATATGATATTGTCACATATATTCTTTTCAATATGCATAAAATCTAGATTATGACGCAACAAGTTAGATTGCCAATAAGGAAGTTCAAAAAATATACTTCTCTTGTTCCATTGTTTAGTTGCTCGTCTAGATCTTTTCCTTTTACCATCCACCTTTGCTCCTTTACCTTCCGCAATTTGTCTCAAAATGTCAGATCCTGATAGTTTTATTGGTGGATTCCGCTCCTCTGTGCTTCCATTGAAGCGCACTCGGTTGAATCTGAACCTGTGATTTCTTCTCAGGAAACGACGATGACCCATAAAACAACACTTTTTACTATGAACAAGACGACAAGGTTCTGTGTCAAAGTTACAAGTTGGGCAAGCAAAACCAGTATGTGTATTCCAGCCAGAGAGGATACCTAATCCAGGAAAGTCACTAATTGTCCACATAAGAGCTGCATGCATTCTGAAAGTTTCATTCAATGATGAGTCAAACGTTTCAACACCATCATTCCATAACTCACACAATTCCTTCACAAGAGGCTGTAAGTACACATCTATATTATTTCCAGGCATCTGCTTGCCTGGAATGATCATTGATAAGATGAAAGAGGTGTGCTTCATACACATCCAAGGAGGAAGATTGTACGGAATCAAGAAGACTGGCCAAATACTGTAGGTAGTACTCATTGTTCCAAAAGGATTAAAACCATCGCTAGCGAGGCCCAACCGAACGTTTCGAGGATCAGAAGCAAATCCAGAGTGAGTTCGATCAAATGTCTTCCATGCCTCACCATCCCTTGGATGCCTCATCAACCCATCTGAGTTACTGTCCAAAGCATGCCATCTCATATGCTCTGCAGTCTTGCGACACATAAATAACCTTTTCAACCTTGGTTTCAATGGAAAGTAACGCAAAACCTTTGCAGCTTGCTTGTTTTTCTTGTTAGGATTCCATTTAGATGTACCACAATGCTTACATGCTTCCAATTCAGAATCACCTTCCCAGAATAACATACAATTATTTGGACATGCTGGTATATTGGTGTAGTCAAGGCCAAGTTTGCTAATTGTTTTTTTGGCCTCATAAAAAGAAGGAGGTAACTTTGCATCTTCAAATGCATCTCTCAATAAATCTAGTATCATGGTCATTGCCTTGTCACTTAATCGACAATAGACCTTTATATGATACAATTTTATTAAAAACTCTAGCTTTGTATACTTGCTCCCTTCATACAGTGTTTCACTTGCATCTTTGAGAAAGTCGCGAAAGTCACCAGTATCCTCCCTATGCCCCTCATTTGATGTTTCAGTTGAACCAAATGGTTGAGATGTTCCTACATCAGCCGATTGCTGCCTATACTGCCCAAATGCGTCACTAATCATTGTTTCTATTGGATTTTCTGGACGGAACGTCTCTTGCATAACAACTCTATCTCCAGAAGACTCTAATAGCTTTTTCTCACCATGAATATTCCAAATAACATAATTTTGAGGGAATGGCTTGCAAACCAAATGATCCTGCACTTCGTCTCTAGTTTTCCACTTGCCAAAACAACACATGGGACATGGGCATCTGATTGTATCATCCACAGCCGCATTTTTAAATGCAAAATCAAGAAATTTATCCAAACCAAGCAAGTATTCATTTGAGGTCTGTGGCTTTCCAATCCATGATTTATCCATTGATAAGTAACAAAAAGAAATTAACAGGGACAAGTTAGAGTATACCTCCAAAAGAAATCCCCCTAATGCAGGAATACCTTTAAATTTTGTTGTACTTGCAATCTACTCCAGGAATCCCAAATTGCTCGTTCAAACCAAATTAATTTCAGAAATTGACAGAGGATAGAAAGAATCTGCTAAGAATCCCACAAAGGACTTCTTGTATACATATATAGTAAAGGATGGAACAAGTAGTAGAGAAAGGAGGGGAAACCTAATCAGAAAGAAAAGATTTGGATAGTTCTACGGTTGTGCTATGGAGAAGGTTTTTCTTTGTGCCTAAATCTGCTCAACTGTGGATGCAGTAAATACCTTTTGAAACCTAAATGGACTAGGATTCTTTTTTATTTACAATTTTGAAATTGAAAAATAAGGTTTAGGAATTAAAATTATATCTTTGGGTAGTAAATAGCTTTTTTTATCTATTCATTTATTTTGAAGAAACTTACTGCTTACTAATTTAGACTAACAGGCTTTGTCACTATATATATAAAAAAAAAAACTAAAATCAAATCATATTATTGAGTTATACGTTTGAGTTATAAGATAAAAATTAAAAGAAAATATTATTAAGTTCTTCAAAATGATTATTCTGATATTATTTAGCTCGAGTGGTCAAAGAAGAATATCGTCATATAGAAATCCTCAAACATATCACGTAAACATTGATAGGATAACTTATATAATAAAATATTGATGAAAAACGTAAAATTAAAAACACATACATTTAACTTCAATTTTGATCAACACACGACTTTTTCCTTCATGGCTCACAAGTATCTCATAATCAATTCAACTAGCGACAGATATGATCTGCCCTAATTTTTACTAAAATTTTAAGTGGACATAGTAAAATTTATTAAATCAACATAGAAGCCAATTTACCAACTGTCCCCAAAAGAGGAAGAGCATACACTAAAGAATAGGGGTGTACAAGCCAAACCGTAAAGTCAAACCGAACCGACGAACCAAATCAAATCGAAAAAAAAAACCAATTTGTGGTTTGGTTTGGTGGTTGAAAAAAAAAATCGATCACTATTGGTTTAGTTTGGTATTAAAAGAAAAAAAGTCAAATCGAACCCAAATCAAACCAACATAAAATCTCTCTCTCTCTCTCTCTCTATATATATATATATATATATATAAAATATTATTTATAATCTACTTTGTTAATATATTTTTAGTTAGCTTATAGTTTTCAATGTTTATATATTTATTTCAAATTCGGGCTTGGAAAATTTTGCAAATATCATATATATATATATATATATATATATATATATATATATATATATATATATAAATATATTATTTTATTTTATTTATAGATAAAAATATTATTATAATCTACTTTGTTAATATATTTTTAGTTAATTTCTAGTTTTCAATGTTTATATATTTTATTTCAAATTTGGGCTTGTAAAATTTGTAAATATTTTATTTTGTATTAAGATCTGAAGTTGCAATTATATTGTTATAGCTTTTTCAAATTCAAAGTTAACAATTTAATTTGTAAATATTTGTTTTGTATTTAGTTTGTATGTAGCCTTTAATCTTATTAATTTAACATAATGAGCGTTGATACTTTTTAAAAAAAAATTGTACTCATGTGAATTTTACCGTCTTTTCAAAAATTTCTATTCATTTAACATTTTTTAAGTTTATCTTATCACACATGTAAGTGAAAATATATTTGATCTCTTTTTCAAACACTGTATAGTTGGAAAAAACAGAAGAAACCGAAAAAAACAGTAAGAACCGACTAAAGCCGAAACCGAAAAAATCGACTTTATGTGGTTTGATTTGGTTTTTAAATTTAATAAACCGATATAATTGATTTAGGTTCTTTTTAATGAAAATTCAAACCAAACCGACCTATGTACACCCCTACTAAAGAGCATGTTGGTTTTAGATGAACTAGAGCGTCCATTGTAAATGCCATCTAATGAGTATATAGCTTGCCGGTGTTTCACTTACTTCACCTGCATGCAAAGGCAGACCTACATTGATCTGTGAGGTGCACCCGGTAACTTTTCGAAACAAATTATATATATTTATAGATACCTTAAGTAAGGATTATATAAAATTGTGCACTTCATTAACCCAAAACTCCACGTAGTTGAGCTGGTTGGTGTTGCTATTATTACCCACCACGTCGTTGGTTCGAGTCCAACTTAGGAACTATATTTTTTTTTTCTATTTTTGTCTTCAATAACCAAAATGGAGGCCAGCATAGGCACTATTTTTTTCTCTATTTTTGCCTTCAATAACCAAAATCGAGTCCAGCATAGGCACTGTTTTTTTTTCTTCTTTATTTTTGCTTCAATAACCAAAAAAATTAAAAGATAGTGGTGCACCCCCAATCTGCAAATCTTGGGTTCGCCTCTGCCTGCGTGTATTGCTTTTATCCAGTCCGATGAGGGATCATTTTGTTGCCCCTTGCTGCTATAGTCCCCTAGCTCTTGCTTTGCTGATAGAGAAATAGTCCACCTTCCTTGACCAGAATAATCAATGTTGAGATGAGCATTAATAGAGGCAACATGAATGTTTTTGCTTTTATGAAAAAACAAACCCAGAGTAGCCATGTCTAACATAATAGTCTTATTGAGGTGCCTTTGAGTTACCAGTTTCCTGTAATAGGCTCATGACAGTTCCCATTGAAAGCTCAAAAGAAGTTGCTTTTGGAACTCAAACTGTACCCAAAACCGCTGTCTGCAATACAGGAAAGCCTAAGATCTCAAATGCCAAATGCAGGGTGGTCTAACACCAAGTCACTCGCATTTGTACTTCCAACTACTTACTAATGTGACGGAAGAATGCTTAGGTAACACATACCAACAAAAGATGATAGGGAGTAATCAGCTGCTCAGGTAATAATAATACCCTTGCTTCTGATCTCCAGGAGACAATTCAATACTTCTTCTGTGATGATCTCACTAGGAATTAAAACCGGAATACCAGGTGGATAAGGACATACAAGCTCTCCACAAATTTCACCGAGGCTATCTCTTATGAATATGTCATATGAAGCAGAAGTAGATGGTTACTCTTTTAAAGAACTTCCATTACAAGTCCGACGAAATCTCAATTTAGATAAAATGCAATGGTCATCGTTTCGTGCATGAATGTTATAATGTTCATACATTTCAAAAGGATTGACATGATGTGATGCATTTCACAGTATCATGACAAAGTTACTGTTTTGGTGCAATATAATGGCCAGCTGGGTGTTATTTCTGGAGGATAGAGTTGCACGCATTATGTGATATTTTACACTGGATTTTCACAGCTGCTATCTCAAAACTGAGAGTGCAATGAAGCACTGATTTTAACACAAGCTTTTTGATTGTGTTGATGTGCAAACAATCTTTTCCTGCGTCAATAATATATACATAGCTCCTGTCCCTGTTTTTTTGTCTCTGTTTGGTTCGACAAGCTGCTCAAGGTGTGTGGAGCAAGGAAGAGATTGTGTTTGCGAGATCAAGCATAAGAGGACAAAATACAAACTTGCAAAAATAATTAATTATAGTATCAATTTAATTTGATCTAGTAAAGTGCTCTAAACTTGACATTACATTCTAAATATGTAGCTCATGCTTGCCCACACTACTCTCACCTAAATCGCACTCCTTGATCCCAAGCAAGTTTGGGCAATGGGCACAAGATATTGACTTTGAATAAGTTCTCCTACTACTAAATAAACCTTATAACTATAACTATGTAAGCATTAAAATGAGGAAAAAAAAAATATTGAACATGGTAGAACAAGCTTTCTAATAATAGCTACACTGAAATCCAGCAAAATAGCAGTGCCTGTACTCGGCAGAGTTTGCGAGTTATAGATAATCCCGATCTCTGTACCCAAATAACAGCAGCAACAATGTTTTCACTTGTCAGGTAGAAAGATCAAGCGCATAGGCTGTTGTCATATTTCTAGCCTGCTGCTATGTTTCTATTCAGACATGGTTCATGAGCGCGCATTTTGGTATTTTCTAGTAAGAACAGAGAAATAATAATTTAGTTGTTCTATGTAAGAATCTTGCCATATCAGAACAACTTTCTGGACCTATTTTGTAACTGGACCTTAGGTTATTAGAATATATCAACTTAAGTTTAAATTTAAATCATATGCATAAATAATCCACTGAACAATCTCTATGTAAAACATAAAAAGATTTACCATTAGAATACCCATAATAGCAAAAGTCACAAATTTAATAAGTACTGAACGTCAAAAACTAAAGCATAGTAAACACAACTCTAGACAACCATTACAAATTCAAAGACATGAAAAGCACTAAAAGTAGTCCACAAAGAAAAACATTAAGCATTTGATTGGTGATTTGCATTGTTATCAGCTTGATGAGCCTCTTCATCCATATGTGAAACAATTTCAGTCCTGCAAAAAAAATGGTATTCAATACAACTCACTCTAGTAGAGTTTCTGCAAAGATCCTATCCTGAGCCTTTAGAAATGCACAATTTTACAAGGTTGATTGGTGAGTACGTAACTACCAAAGCAGAAAACTATTTTGTACAATAAAAAGACTACTGGCCTTACTAAGAAAGAGACACGACGAATCATTATTGTATCACGCCACATATTCCAGACATCATGTAGTTCTAGTACTAAAAATCTTTCCGTAGGCTTTCAATCATGTTCTTGTTCCACTCTCATGTTAGAAACTATGTTATATAAAGTATGGCTTTGTGCAGAGGTTAAAATAAAAAAAACATTCACATGTTTGAACCGACTATTCCACAGTCAATCAAGAAAAACAGAGAGAATCTGAGCTATCAGGAGACTAAACAACTATAGCCACCTCAGTACAATCAAGAACTAAGTTCATACTTTGATCTGATCAATCAAAACCTGGGCATGGACTTTTATTTACGTTAAGGCAACTAGGCAGAAATCACATAGAAGTACAATATTACTAAACTGATCAGAACTGATTGTAATAGAAGAAGTACAAAGAATATTTACTTCTTACCGGTGGTTGAGGAGCAAACATAGTAGCTAATTCTTCAGGAATCCCTCCTTCCTTAGATATCATGTAATTCTTCAGCACACTGAAGGTTTCTTCAAGTTTGGACTCCAAACGCGCAACCTTTTGATGCAAATATGTAGAAGTTGCAGATGATTCATCATAGCTAGATGAAGAAATGCTCAGCTCGCTAAGTCGTCGCTTTGTATTCAAGAATGTGTTTGATGGAGCTGCTCCCATACCCATACATCTTACCCTCCCAGAGTGTTCTGCCCCTAATATCTTACCAACAATATCTTCTGGGGAAACTTCAGACTCATTAGTGTTACAATGAGTCATATGTGACTCAATTTGTTCCTACGATCATATCAATATCAATAGTAAGTATAAAATAGTAATAGATGAAGAATACTATACAATAACAATGAAATTGATATTCAAAAAATGCATCGATGCCATACTTACCCCTATAGTTTGAGCCTCAGCATTCACAAATGATCCGTTCTTTCTCTTATGAGTTTCAATAAACATTTTTCCTCGACTAGGAGCTTTACCAGTTTCCAGAAACTAAGAAAGAAATGTATTATAAATGTTATCCAAAAACAGTTTAGTTAAAGACAAATCAGAACTATTAAGTTAAATGCACATACCATCTCATAACGTCTTCTCGAGTTAGCCTTTGAACCACCAGTGTGTGGCATTTTTTGCTTCCTCTGGATTTCCTTATTTCTTCTACAAAGCTCCTATCAACAATAACAGCGGCAACTCAAAATGTTCATCTTTATATAATTATGATGAAACAAAACTTATTAACATAATCAGAATCTTACCATTGTTGATGGTTTCAGACGGTAAGCAACAAAACTAGCCCATTGATCTTTATTTATACCAGATGGCACATTACTAATGATCTCATTTTTGCTTCTTGCAGGGTCAAAATATTCATTCCACAATCTCTGCCTATGTGTAGCCCACTTTTTTGAAATGCTACTATTGCAATATCTGTATGCAATGGACTCACATACCCGAAAAAGAAATCGAGGCTTTAAATAAAAAATAGAAGTTAGCTTTCTCATGTATTCAAAAATCTTTCGAAAAATTGTGTGCATATATATATATGCAAGAACACTTGTACCTTCAATATTGTTTCAAAGCAGTCTTCCATGTACTTCTTAGGCATGCCTGATTGCCCTGACCACCTCTCAAAACTAATCGGGAACAAATTACAATCAATTGCCAATGATCCACAATATCCAGCGAGCAGTCCCTGTGCATCACCATATGCTGAATTGTATGCGTCAAAGTCCACAAATGATGCTCGCTTCCCAACAGTTAGATTATTTAACACCTCATTAACCTTTGACATTAATCTGCTATATTAGCGTTTTCCTGAATCTTTAACAAAAAAATCATATGAGTGTACTTAACCAAAAAAGAAAAAAAAGGTACTCATAAGTTGAACTAAAAATGACATAAGAAATATATACCTTTAGCCTCTACTCTCCAATAACGTGCAGATGGACGTGGGTGCAGAGATGTTGCACTTGAATTAGAAGGTAGAATTGGAGCTTGTTCTTGCTGCAGGGCAATTGGAGGTTGTTCGTGCTGCGGCAGAATTGGAGTTTGTTCTTGTTGTGGGACTCCATCAGCTTGTGAGGGATTTGTTGAAGCAACTGGGAGGTCTTGTGCCACTGGAGTAGTTGATGATGAAGCATGTCCATTAGCTGACTTTAGTGGATTCTTAAAACGTTTAATCTTTGGCATGACTGCATATTCATAAAGAACAGAGAGGTGAATCAAATATGAACAAGTTCTGAGATGACATGGTAATATCATGTAATTGACAAAGGGAATCTGTTTAATACCACTCGAATACGCAGAAAATAAAAAATTACGCGATGTCACAATATCAATAAAGCTTGGCAGTAAAAACAAATCCTAATATAAAGCAAAAAACGTGTGCCCAACAATATGGATGAAAGCAAAATGTAAACTTAGAAGAAATTTAGTTGAAGTAAAATAAAACTGACCTGATGCTACCATCTGATTCCATCTCTCCAAAATGGATTATAGGGAAATTTATAGCTCTCGGAAGGGAAGTTTTGTCACCAAGAAAAGTGGAGGACAGGGGAAAGTGGGAAGATTGAGGGGAAGGTGGGAAGATGGAGGGAAAGCTTCAGAAAATGGTGTTGGTGGAAATATGGAGGGAATAAATGAGTTACTAGGTTAAAAGCGAGGGAAACAAAAAACCCTACGTAAATTTTGTTTAAACTTTTCCCTCTCTTTAATTTCTATCTTCACTATTATTTAAATAGGAGCACATTTAAAAATAGTCATGTAGTTCCATTTCATTTTTATCAAAATTAAAAAATTTATTTATACTTCACATATCTTAATGTTTATCAAAAAATGATTTTTTTTCTAATATTTTATTAATGTAATGCTTAACTACTCTTTTATTTGAATTATAATTTTACTAGTGAAATTATCCATGCTTCGTGCGACTATATGAATTATTTATATGTAATATTTATATTTAGGTTAGTATTGAATATATAAGATAATATCGATATTTCTCTTCATTTGCGATATCATACATTTTTTTTAAAACATATATATCTATTTTATTTTATTTTTTACATTTTTTTAAAATGCAAACTATTCATATGTATATAGTAGAACAAAATATTCACCGTGGTGGACTAAATGGAATAAGAGGTAATATGTTGAAATTAACAATATATTGTATTACGTTGAAAATATTTTATATGTTTTTAATTTCCTATATCTTTTGTAGGAGTACTAATTTTCTATACAAACTCTTAGTAAAAAAAAATTAAATATTTTATTATGTGTTCTTTATTATTACATTTGTTTATTATAATTTTTTAAACATTAATTAAATATTTATAAAATTATGAAAAATGAAACATACAAAAATTATGAATAATATTTAATATTATAAGTTACAAGTAAGATGAAGTGACACGCGTTATAAATAATATTTAATATTATATTTGTACATTATTTTTTAATATTATATTTGTACATTATTTTTTCAATAGTACTAACAATACTACATAATAATCATTTCTTGAAATCTAACAAATATTATTATCAAACTATATTATATTCGGAAAAGTGACTATTAGAAAGAATAATTGCATACTTACAATACGTCATTGTTAAGAATTACAAAGTCATTTTTTAAAAATCATACTTGCTTGATGAATGATAATACAAACATAAAAAAAATATTTAAAAAAAACACGTCTAAGTACATAGAAATAAAAAGAAAGACTTGAGAATGAAATATCTCTTACATTCGTGTACTTCTTTTTTGTTACATGTTAGTTAATTCACAAACAAATATGATAAAGAAGAGAAATAATAATTTTGTATGTGAATCCTCATAAAGTAAATATGAATTTATATAGACAAAATTGAGGAAATGGAAAAATAAGGACTTGAGAATGAAATATTTATTAACTTCATTTATTTTATTTTTTTTGTTACATA